>NW_022713953.1:0-15647 GCF_011630105.1 Anneissia japonica
ATTCTAAAAAAGGAACTTACATTTTGTAAGAATTATGACACATGGATTTTTTACTAAACAGCCAACATTATATTAAGTTAATATATATTTTAGAGGGAGATTTTGTTGCATTAAGTAATAAATCTTGCACAGTTTTTGACAATTATTGTAAAAGGTTTACAAAAGTTAAATATTTATAAAAGCAATAACTAAGCCTGAAGAAAGAATGTTCGTTCTGTAATATTTTTTCATTTGCACCAAAATTCATTGCAGATGGGGATAGTTTAAATGCATTACTGTATGTAATATGATTCTTCACTTTGTTTCTCTCTCTAAATCATTCGTTATTAGGAAGTACAGTTCCATCAATAATCCAAACTCATGGACCATCGTCTGTAAAAACTTATACTGAAGCATTAGAAGACGGCATTGTTGAGGTGAACCTTGGAACGATTAAGGTGATAGGACAAGAAAGAGCGGGTAAAACCTGCCTCATAAATTCCTGCCTTGGTAAAAAGTAAGCAAATATATAATTATTAAGTATAATAAATGAAAATGGAAAAAAATAGCAATAATCATGTTCTATATCCATTAGAAAGTATCACTGTGACCTAAAATAATAATAATGGCGTTGGCGATAACGATGATGATAACAAGAGCTCTCAATAATGGTCACATATTCACCCGGCACTACAGCAACTCCTTTTCTATAACATAAATCTCCAAAAAATATGTTCCAAAGAGATAAAAAGTAATAGAAAATAAGATTAATAGTAAAATTTGACGACAACCATGATGGATTTATATAGCTCAAATAAACAAGGTCTCTGTGTAATAGGTGAGAAGACAACAAAGAAATGGGAAAAGGCTGAGTAAATAAACAAAAAAAATACAAACAAAAAAATGCCAAGCTACCACCGAAACCAAAGCATGGAGGTCATATCGTCACCGCCAACCGGAGATCTGTGTTTGTGTACTCCAATATTATCATCATGGATCTGTTTTTGCCTTAAAGCATAGCGTTTCTGCAAATATTGTTCCAAGTATATTAGGTATTTTGCCAGAGACAGCAGATCTTCAATACTTTCTAGATCCAACTGTTGGTCCAGTTAGCTTTGCTTAATCTTGATTTCTTTCTGGTATCAGGTGCCTCTTAACCAGGACAAAATAGAAACTCAGTGCCCACGTAGGCCTAGAATGTCCTACTTTTTACTATCAAAATGATTGAATTTACCCTTACTAGGGAACCCAATGTAAGGGAAATCAGCTTTAGGGTTACGGAAGTTGAGTCTGAGAAAGAGGCAAGGGTGAAAATGTTTAACAAATATACAAATTAGTATGGAAAGAATAAAATAATATAAACAGAATATATTTATAAGTTTAAGACTTATTGATAAGCCTGTTTTTTTTTTGTTTTTGCTTAAAATTATGAATCAGTGTTTAATCTTTGACATTACATGATGTAATGATGAATAAAGAATATGTCTTCAGCAAATAAAAATATTCTGAGAATCTACAAGAAATCAACATTTATCAATCACATACTGCAGATTTAACCAAGATGAAGAAATTACAGATGGAATAGCAACCACTAAGATTATAACCAGGACAACCAATAAAACTGACGTATGGAGTGAAAATCTTACTAACGTTGGTAAGAAAACAAATCACAATAAGTAAATACTTATTTCCAATAATGTTCAATAAACATAATTATGATTATCGGTGTTGCCAATAAAATTCCTATTATAATTATAAAAATCGTAGTCATTAGTACTATAAATTAAAAAATATCAATAAAATTTAAAGTAGGAATAATATAAATTGTAAAAATAAAAATAATATTATTATTACAATTGTTGAGGTTATTCTTTTTAGAATTTTAAAATAATACAAATTAAAATTTATGATTTTTTTTTAGAGCTGATACCAGAACAATTAAAATAATAAATGTTTTAGTTGAATTATTATTATTTAACTGTGATGTGCTTGATGGTGTGTTCTGAGATTTATTTCAAAGACAATATATCTTAATTTTTAATGAAGTAAAACAAAATAATTAAAAAGTTTAGTGATATTAAATAAATGGGAAAGAACATAACCAAAATGCCTTCTCAATAGGTAATGCTACTGAAAGCTATGAGAGGTCAATGGCAGAGACAGTTTTTATGAAAACAGTAGACAACTATGGCTCTGTTGGAGAAATGTTTTTTGATTATAGTAAATCTATTAAAGAAGCATCATCAGAAAAAGGAAAAACTATACATGAGACACCAAATGAAAACGTGAGTATGGCTATAATATATTATCGATACTGCTGTTTCTATATACAAACATTACGTTAGACCATGGAGGTGTTATTGAGAAGGAGATCACTCGGCAACAGATCCCTTATATTGATATATTTTATTGTTGAGCACTTCTCAAAACCAAGCAGAGTTGTGTTTTATATGTATGTAAATGTAGCAATTGTGCAATATACCAAATTGATTTGTCATATCTTTGAATTAAGATTTACTTATTAGACACTTCTTATGCTCAGTACCCCAGAAATAAAGCTTGCCTACAGTGGGTTACCTTTTTCACAACAATGTATTTTCATTTAAAATTTATAATTTATTGTGTTTATATATATATATATATGTGTGTGTGTATGTGTGTGTGTGTATGTGTATATATGCATATCTACACTTTTGCTTTATGCCTTTTATTACTATATATATATATATATATGTACAGTATGTATGTATGTATGTATGTATGTGTGTGTGTGTGTGTGTGTGTGTGCGCGTGCGTGCGTGCGTGCGTGCATGTGTGTGAAATAAATAGATACTTGTACTACTTGAAATAAACAATGAAAAATAACTAGGCATATGTTACAAATACACCATGTTACATTTTATTCCATTTTGTATGTTTCGTTTTTGTAGCTGCAGGTTACCAGTGTAATCACAAACACAGGTAGGTATTAATACATCCTGGCATTGTGAAAATTTCACTTTAATAACCATAGGCCTAGGTTGTTTATGGTGAACTCTACTACATTTTCTTAATAGGGCTGTTCCTTATATAACAGCCGACTATTATAATGACACTGTCTAGAACATTTGTTTAAGTGGTGGTTTAGTATATTTTTCAGTAGTAACTTTGAATTTGCTGGTTTTATTGTCTTATCGGTCAATATTACTGTCTTTCAAATATAAAAACACAATCGTCTCTTGGTATCACTAAAACTGCAAAGAAACAAATATAAAGTGGAATTGATAAACTTGAAGGTTCATGAACCTGTAGAACGTTTGTAACAGTGACACTTAGCAGTGTGTAAATAAGGTATTAAAGTAATCTCGGGTAACTGTTTCTGTAATCTAATGTCTACATATATACATATATATAAATCACAACAGGCTTACTTTTTAAGCCAATTCATTGACAGATTTACAACTGAATGAAGGACCACCAAAAACCGAATCTTTGCCATTGTCAATTCGTGAAAAGATTGTCGAATGTGTTGGTGAAGGAATGTATTACAAAAAAGAATTGGTAAAATGGCATAGGATCAGCAAGGACACATTTAACATCTGGGATTATGGGGGCCAGGTAATCTACCATGGAATTCATCGGGTAAGTCTTCTTTAAACCATTCATTTGTTGCGATTATAAGAATACCGATTGCGGTACGTGCTCATAAGTAAATGAGCAAGCACACTAACTCACTCTTTTGATCAATTGCCTACACTTATATATAGTTATTTTTTATATTGAGAATTGAAGGCTAATAAACTTGTGTGAACTTTAAGTGATACATACCACAGATGCTCAGTGACATTACCATAGTTTCATTTGAATGCAATGCCATAGCATATACCATTATTTTAAATAGATCTTCATGACATCAATGGCAGTTTACATCGTCGTGTTTAACCTTAACGTCAATCTGGATGACAAGGCCGTTGTAATGGATTCATCAGGGGTAAATTTAATATTATTAAAAATATATTTCATTGACTACATGTTTTTTAAAAGGACATTATATATAACCAATTTTCCGATATCAACACGTTTATATTTTATTTATAGCACTGTTTTACTATTACGTCATAGGACATATTGCTGTATAAAGTATTGTAGTGTATTTATAGACATTAACAAATATCAGTTTTAAAATGTGTTATCATTATTGTCACATTTACATTATCATTCTCATATTTATATTATTATTATCATCATTATTTAAATTATTATTATCCTCGTCATCAATATTATTTTATCTTCATTATAATTTCCATTATTTTTATACCATTATTATCATTGTTATTGTTATTTATTGTTATTGAAAATGTTTAATATAAAAAATAATTCTCAACCAATATTATACTATGAAATCATTTTTTTTATTTGTTTTCCTTTCAAGCAAAAGCGCACTCACCACCTGACAAACCTTGAGTTCATATTATATTGGATTTTGTCAGCGTACATTCACAGTCGTGAGTTAAAAGTTGACCTGAAGCTACAGATTGCATTACCAGCTATTGTCCTCGTGGGTACCCACCGAGACTCCCTTGGATCCACTGAACAGGAAAGGATAAGCAAGGTTAATACTTATTGAAAGAAAACAAGTGGTGCTTTGTAACAATAAAGTATAGGATTGGATATGAAAACCATAATGAAAGTTCCGTAATCTTTTTTTTTAACGTGTTACATTGCTATGTTTCATTATGACTTTCCCTGTTATTCTTGACATTTGCTTGGCTAAAAATCAGAAAAGGGGCCATTTTTGCTACAACGTAACGCTTTAAAAAAGTCAACGACACTTTCATTATGGCCATGAAGACCAACCCTATAGCTACGGCGCTTTTATTGTTACAGACATGGCCAGCGGAAGCGGGGGTGGGGGGGGGAAAAGTATATAATGCCTGGAGATTTTTGTATGATCGGAAATGCAAAAAAAGGAGGGAAGAAGGAGGAGAAGGATGGGAAAGAGAATGTTTATCATCAGTACCCAACCGAGTTACATTTTCTCGCAATTCACATTGGCGGATCTGGGGGAGGGGGTCATGGGTCCTGACCCCTCCCTTGGGCAACAAAAAAAGGGGAAAAAGAAAAGAATTCTAGACCTACCTTTTCAGGATCCGTGAGCTGTGTTTTGTTTTTTTGGTTTTTTTTTTTTGGTTTTTTTTTGCAATTAGAAAATTAGAATTTTGAAGTACATAAAATTCATTAAAACACACTTCAAATGTCGGGAAAGTTCATTTTCCGCCATCTAGGACTCAAAATTTTCTCGGGGGAGAACCCCCGGACCACCGGACCACCCTTTCTTTTTGGGATTTATCGATTCATGGAAAAAAGAATACGCATGCAACTACTCATTTGTTTATGTATGTATACACACATAAAATAAAAAATGAGAAAAATTTACCTGACCTTTTCCAAGAGGGGAAAACCTTGAATTTTGAAGAACTTTAAAAGTCATTAAAAGACATTTCAGAAGTCAGGAAAGCTCATCTCCCGCCATCTAGAAATCGAAATTTTTTCGGGGGAACCCGGACCCCCTTTATCTTTGGAGTTCATTGATTAATTGAATCATTTTCAAGGGTGGTGGGGAGGAACCTTGAATTTTTAAGAATTTAAAAGTCATTAAAAGACACCACAGAAGTCGGGAAAGCTCATTTCCCGCCACCTAGGAATTAAAATTTCCTCGGGGTAGAACCATAGAACCTCCCCCCCCCCCTTTTTTTTGGGGGGGATTTATCAATTCATGGAAAAACTACGTATGCAACTTATTCAATCTTTTTTTATGTATGTATACACACATAAGGCCTATTTACTGTAATAACAATGGGAAAAAATTATCTGACTGTTTTCAAGAGTGGAAAACCTTGAATTTTGAAGAACTTAATTACTTTTAAGTTCTTCAAAATTCAAATTGTTCCCCTCTTGAAATTTATTATAATTATAATAATTATTATTATAATTGATTTCCTGACTTCTGAAGTATTTTTTAATGACTTTAATTTAAAAGACACCTCAGAAGTCGGGAAAGCTCATTTTCCGCCTTCTAGGAATCAAAATTTTCCCCGGACCCCCTTGCATTTTGAGATTTATCGATTCATGGAAAAAAAATCGTATGCAACTACTCAATTTTGTGTGTATGTAAGGCCTATCTACTGTAATAACAATGGGAAAAATTACCTGACCGTGTTTAAGAGGGGAAAACCTTGAATTTTGAAGAACTTAAATTGAAGTCGATAAAAGATACTTCAGAAGTCGGGAAAGCTGATTGCCCACCATTTAGTAATTTACATTTTCCCGGGAAGAACCTTAACCTTCCTTTTCTCTTTGGGTTCATTGATTCATTATAATAATTTTCAAAGGGGAAACCTTGAATTTTGAAGAACTTAATAAAAGTAATTAAAAGACACCTCAGAAGTCGGGAAAACTTATATCCCGCGTTCTTGGAATTAAAATTTTCCCGGGGGACCCTCCTTTCTTTTTGGGATTCATCTCATGGAAAAAAAATCGTATACAACTACTCAATTTTTTAAATTTTTTTTTATGTATGTATACACACATAAGGCCTATGTACTGTAATAACAATAGGAAAAAATTACCTGACCGTTTTCAAGAGGGGAAAATCTTGAATTTTGAAGAACTTAAAAGTAATTAAGACACCTCAGAAGTCGGAACAGCTCATTTCCCGCCATCTAGGAATCAAAATTTTCCAGGGGGAGAACCCCCGGACCACCCTTTTCTTTGGAGCTTATCGATTCATGGAAAAAAGAATACATATGCAACTACTCATTTTTTTAAATGTATGTATACACATATAACAGGCCTATTTACTCTGTAATGAGAAAGTTTACCTTACCATTTTCATGAGGGGGAAAACCTTGAATTTTGAAGAACAAAGTCATTAGATACCTAGCTCAAAAGTCGAGAAAGGTCATTTCCCGCCATCTAGAAATCAAAATTTTTCCGGGGGAGGAATGTTGACCCCACCACCTAGATTTGATTCCAGATCTGCATGATTTTAGGGAGTTTTGATCAATTCCGACGAAATGCGAAATTAGAATTAAAAACACAAAAATTTTTCGCTCGCTTCGTGCGCATTTTTTAGGGTTAAAGCTTGTGCTTGCCCTCCTTTGCCTTCTAAGTTATTTAAAAACATAACAGTCCCAAACTTGAGAAAGAAAATTTAAGATAGATCGTTTTACCTAAAAGAAGGGCCTCAATGTGTAATGATGGTGAAAGAATAGGCCTATGATTGTAATAAATAAAACCACAATGAAAATGCTTATATTTAGTTTCAAACACACGTGTGGCCTGTATTAATAATAAAATAAGCCCTGTGTCGTATTGTTTTCTATATATATGGGGGGGGGGGGATCACACCAAGTCATAAATTACTAACCGGGAAAATTATTACCTTTGTCCCCCTGACCCAAGACCCCTGTTACGCGCCTGCTTATAAGTGGGGCCCCCCACTTTGAAAAACGTTCTGCCGGCCCTGACAAAGTGCTGCTTATTTACAAGCCTATGGCACTTTTGACTTTTATTTCTGGCTTCTAAAATTCGAAAAGGCAGCGTTTTAGCTAAAGCGTAATGTGTTTAAAAAGCTAGAGTCTCTATCATTATGGATGTGATGGCTGACTATACCTTTGACAATACACGGTTAAGAAAATGGATAAATTATTTTTTACTGTACTTTTTTTCTTACCAAATTATATGACCAGGTAAAGGAAGCGTTCGACAAAATAGAAAAGGCGCTGATGGGTAAACCATACGAAAAGCATGTGTACACAGAATACTTTGACATCGAAAATAATCGTTCAGAAGTAGATGGCAATATTGCTAAGCTGAAGAAAGTGCTTGATCATCTCATGACAGCATTGGACAAGCCCATTCCGTTGAAATGGATGCGCTTCCGTAGCGAAATTCATAAGTTAAAGGATACAACAGTAGTCTGTCCTTTGAAAAAGGTAAATTTTTCCAGTATTAAATATTTTGTTGTACAGTATTTGTTTTACAGTAATTACTGTTAAATATTTGTGGTCAGTAATTATCATAAAATTTAGCCTATATTAAAATATTTTTGTCTTTCTTACAATATTTTTGAAAATTATTTAGTAGTTAAGTGGAGTGATAAGAAATCCCCCCCCCCCCAAAAAAAGTGCTAAAAAATCAACACTTCCGCTTTTGTCGACGTTATAAACGATGAATGTTTAAAAAAGCACTCGTACACACTTACTGTGATATTTTCAATAAAATCAAAAGTTTCATCAGCATTTTGGAATTCTCCGAAATGGTACATCAAGAGTTAGCATAAATTAGAAATAATGTTACTGCATAAATTGACAAAGTACTGCTAAAACTGCAGCAGTGTTGAAAGTTTTGAGTTCGTTAATTAAAGAGTAATTCATCTTTTTACACCATATTCAAATGTAGAAACAAATATTTCTCATTACAACAAAACATTAATCAACTCATAGCCTCATTCAAGTATTAATTGTTACTTAAGGTGAAAGAATTGGCTGCCAAGTTTGGAATAAACGAGGAAAATCAACAAAGTGTCCTATTGAACTTCTTGTATGACCTTGGCGAAATCATATACATGCCTGACAACAAGGTTTTACAAGAGTACGTGGTATTGAATCCAATGCATTTTGTTGAAATGGTTACAACAGTCATAACTGTGAAACAACCCAACTTGGAGGTAAGAATAAACTTATCCCTTGTATTGGTTTTTTTTTTGCATGACTAATAAACCTCTCCACTCCATAGCCTTAACTGTGAAACCTTGACTTAGAAGTACTGGGATGGTGTCCGGCGAGGGTTAGGTTAATCCTTGTTAAGTGTAGGTTTCAAATTCAAAATGCTGTTAAAATTTTAGCCCCCATAGTTTGTTAAAATAATCATTTAAGTGATTTTTACCTCTATTTTGTAATCATGACCCCGAAACATTGACTCCGAAATACCGGGTTGGTGTCTGGCGGGTATAGTTTTTACCATATTATATTTAGGTCAATGTAGTTGAGCCCAACCTTAAAATTTCTTGCCCCGAAACCTTGACTCAGAAATACTGTTTTGGTGTCCGGCGAGGGATGGTTTTTTTGTAGTTAAGCCAAACCATGTAATTCCTTGCCCCGAAACCCTTGTACTCAGAAATACCGTCTGGGAATAGTTTCCACCCTAGTTTAGGGTTTATGTAAAGTGCCTAGAGGGATATGAGATGCTATACAAATACTTTATTATTATTATTATTATTAATGAGACTAGTTTATAAAGCCTCACATTATTTTCCTTTATTTAAGACCTTTCCGAATATCAGTCACCTTCTTTAAAATGGTATGAAAATCATATATTTTGTTTAGTCTGAAATAATAAAAAAAAATCATAATGTTCTTTCTATGTTATTTCAGTCAGCCCTGTATAAAGACCTCTACAGAAAACTTAACGAGGGTATATTAGAGGAGCCGTTGTTCAAGAAGCTTTTGGAAGATCGTGGTGTTGATTCTGTCTCTTATACACATCTAGATGTGTATAAGAGACAGGTATCATAGTTATTGTTATTTATTAATAATTCTGTCCATAGGGACCATATACCAGAATTTAAGTAACTTAATTAACCAATCAAAAGCAAGAAACCGGTAAAATTGACCAAACAAGACAAACAAGGTGTGACATATTATTAATGAATTAACAGCATACCTTAAAACAAAATCAGTCTTGATGAAGTATGAACACACTGTTAATATGAATAAATAAATAAACCTGATGTTAATGGCTAGTTCAACAATGCAAGTTCTTTGGATGCTTTTTATCCAGCATTTAAACATGGTTTATAGCGCCTAATAGCCAAATTTTTTTAGTTATGAATACATACTGTGGGTGAAACTGAAGAGAGCAACAATGCAGTCGGGTAGAATTTATTACAAGTTCAGCAATATTTCATGATTGGTTGCTTTTTATTATGAATATAATATCGCTTTCATTAAAATGTGTTATATATTTTTTGATAGGCAGCCAAACCAGGAAACCGTTCTTTCTTTGTCCCACTTCGACTGGCACTTGAACCATCGTCCGATGACCATAGACGGGTCAACAATTATGGTGAGCGCGCTATAAGCATATACCATGACTTCTGTGGATACCTTCCGGACGAGTTGTTTCCACAGCTGGTTACAGAGTTTATCGACAGGTTTCAAGACGAAGAAGGAAATGAACAACCAAAGCTGGCACGTGATCATGCAGAACTTTACTTCGATCAACATCATCGTGTAATAATGTCTGCAATTACTTTTGGACTAAACCGACTGCTGAGGGTAATACATGTTTTTTGTATTAATTTTGTAAAATTCTATTACACTATATTACTCCATATTTGATATTGGTAAATACTCTTATGTATTTCTAATATTGCTAGTTTTATTACGTTTATTTCCATTTGTCGTTTCTTTATTACACTTTAAGCAGATCACTTCAATGGGACAAACTAGCTCTCAATAATTGTGTTTAATGATCCATGACAGTTGACTCTCTTAGTGTTGTTGCTTTTTTTTGTACCTAATTCTAATATGTGTCTGATGTTTCTGATCTTTTAAATGTTTTCGTTTAAGCCAGTTCACTGTCAAGGAACCTGTTTTATTTTTTTGTGTTATTGACTTTATTATACGTTAAAAGACTATATAATAAATGAAATGGTTTCCCTTCAGACAACTATTCTTAGAAGGAAGCGAGATGACGGAGCACAGGAAGACCTTGAACCATTACCAGAAGCCTGTAAAACGGTATGTTGTAATTCCTCTAAAAATAATGATAGTAACCTTTTGTGTGATTATTAAGTCGCTTAGCCTAATAGTCTTATTTGGTATTTGGTTTAACCCTGTCAAACCTTCTTACAACCTACTATATTGACAGCATGATCTATGTCTCATCAAAAATGAGTTAAACAATATAACGAGTGTTTCAAAGAAGCAGGGTTTTTTTTTTAATTTTTTGTAGGTTTTGGAGTTCCTTGAGGAGTCATTCGAGGTCTCCCAACAGGGTGGCAGGAGGGGGTTTCAATTCCAACGATGTATACCTTGCAGCATTTGCAGCAAGAATTCACCAAAGAAACACATACAATGGCTGGGGAATTTTGAAAAGGAATGCCTTCCATGCAAAGACGAAGCAATGAGTGTCGTATGCTATAAACGACTATTTGCAGGTAAGATTTGAAAAATCGTTCTTGATTGTAAGGGTTGCTTATAATTCATGATGAATTGTAATTCGGCAGATGCATGACTAAAATGACATACTTTCATTATTATTTAATTTGTTAAGGAATGCGACTAATAATAATTGTAGCATAAGTACTTCTTTTTAAATCCCATTCAAACAAAGTTATTAAACTAAAATTAATTTTAAAGATATAAAAAATATAAGTATGTGATTTTTATGATTAATTAGGAATTTATTGATGGTTTTACAGGTACTGTGGATTCAGGTGAACAACTCTCAGAAGACATGTCACATACTGAAGGTATGGCATTAATATTGATATTTTGAAATATAATTACAAAATTGTAGAATTTTTAAAAATATTTCTGATATTTGTACAGGGGCGAATCCAGCATGGGCCACGGGAGCCGGTGCCACCTCCCCATGTCAATCCTGTCAAAAAATAAGAAAAGATGAAGAACAAATTGTTAAGTTAATAAAGGGCGGAAAGAGGGGGGAAAGGCATTTTACCCATAAATTCAGTGGTTGATCCAGCAATGGGTGGAAGGAGAGCTTGATATGATTGATATATATATATATGATTTCATAAATCTGGATGTTAAAATCGCCAAACGACGAAGGCCTATAATGGAGTTTTTTTTTCCATTATTACGGAATGTAGTACCCTGCTAGAAGAGCTATCCCATGCTCCATGCAATGAGAGAGAGCAGCTTAGCTCAGTCGGCTAATTTGGTGGTAGCCACTGTGTGTGCGCTGAACCGTGGAGATCTCTAGGTCCCTGGTTCAATTCCCATCGCTGCCTCTCCTTGTGTTTCAGCTGGAGGGCTGAAGTACAAGTTACAATAGCACACCGTCTTTTGGATGAGACATTTAGGCCGTTGGTCCTGTGTGCATTTATGGCCCATGTGCACGTTAAAGAACACGGTACACTCTTCGGAAAAGAGTAGGGGATTGCCTCCAGGTGTACTGCCCAATCACCACCAGAGGGACCCCACTAGAAATGAGTCTTCTTCTAGACTTTCGTGGGCTATCCTTGGTGTCTACATTAAATCCAATGCTTAGTTTACATAACACTTTCGTGCTGCGGGCCATAGCGCAACCAACCATTAGTGTCTCCTTCGGTGCCCCTACCCGTAGGGTCTCTGCTTTATAGCATCCTGAATCTATAAAGGGGTTTGCTGATTCATAACAGCATAACTTGTCTCTGATATCGGCTGTAGGACATGAGTGGGAGGGGAGGGGGGGTGAGGTGCCCATCCTGGCAGGAACCCCTACATTTGTCAATTTATTTTTTATTTTTCATTTGGATAAAATATTAAAAATTTAAGTTTGAATGAGTGCCAATACTGTGCATCTAGAGGTGACATAATCATAATTTTCTTTGCGACTCCGAGAGCATAAATATCTATAAGTAATTGATTAGACCCTTTTCGGATGCCCGTGAGGGGAGGGGTGTCAAGGGAGTGGTAGCTTAGCTCCCTTTGAGAGGAAGTCAATACTTTTTTATTTTGTGTAAATTTGTAATCAAATTTAGGTATGAGATTGCCATTTCCGGCCATCTAGAGGTGTTATAATCATAATTTTTTTTTTTTTTTGCCTGAGCCCCGATCTGTCAAAACCCATCCCTGGGCCCCCTCTATATTGAGAACCTGGATTTGCCACTGGACTACCTATTGGGCCACCCATCAGAAAATTTCTGGATCCGCCCTGTTGTAGTTTGTATCCTTTTATTGTTTATATTGGTATAATTGTTTTTGTATTGTTTACCAATGATTTCAGCGTGCAAGCTGCTTCTTTTGGTCTGTCTTGGTACTACAAAAAAAAAAAAAAAAATACATAAATAAATATTATACATTATCAAAGAATAGTTGTTGCCATAATATTTTGAATGTAGTTCATAAAAAATAACCATAATACTATCTTACTAATTTCATTGCAGGTTCTGAATTAGAGAAGTGGGATTTTAGAGGGATGCTAGTGCGTGTCTCAAAGGACATCGGTGACGATCTGAATGAATGGAAAGTAGCCCTCAGCGACCATATTTATACTGGTGCTTTAGAGAAAGCAAAAACAGCAATTGCGCTCTTTGAAGTTTTGATTGACAGGGCAATAATGAAGGATGGTGATATAAGGATCCTACTAGAGACCATTAAGATGACAGATTCACTTCATTTGAGGAAACACATTCCGAAATGTCAACCTCTTGACAATATGAAGATCACTCAGTTCTCAAAATTTAGGCAGTCTGTGATGACATTTGGAAAAGAACTTCGTGACGATGACATTAGGAAGCTTGTCTTCTATTACAGGCTTCGTCGTCAGTACAGTGATGGATGGTCACTGATAATGGACTTGCAACAAGAACTAATACTGGCGGATACCGATAAGTCGTTACATGATTTCAAAGCTAAATTAAATCCTGAGAGCATAAATAGCTATAAATAATTGATTAGACCCTTTCGGATGCTCGTGAGGGGAGTGGTGTCAAGGGAGCTTAGCTCCCTTTGAGAGAAAGTCAATACTTTTGTATTTTGTGTAAATTTATTATCAAATTTAGGTATGAGATTGCCATTTCCAGCCATCTAGAAGTGTTATAATCATAAAAAAATTTTTTTTTTGCCTCAGCCCTGATCTGTCAAAACCAATCCCTGGGCCCCCTCTAAATTGAGAACATGGATCTGCCACTGGACTACCTATTGGTCCCCCATCAGAAAATTTCTGGATCTGCCCCTGTTGTAGTTTTTATTCTTTTATTATTCATATTGGTTTAATTGTTTTTGCATTGTTTACCAAATATTTGAGTCTGCAAGCTGCTTCTTCTGGTCTTCATTTATAATACACCAAAAAAAAAATTAAAATAAATATTATATTTTATCAAAGAATAATTGTTGCCATAATATTTTGAATATAGTTCATAAAAAATAACCATAGTACTATCTTACTAATTTCATTGCAGGTTCTGAATTAGAGAAGTGGGATTTTAGAGGGATGCTAGTGCGTGTCTCAAAGGACATCGGTGACGATCTGAACAAATGGAAAGTAGCCCTCAGCAATCATATTAATACTGGTGCTTTAGAGAAAGCGGCAACAGCACTTTCACTCTTTGAAGTCTTGATTGACAGGGCAATTATGAAGGATGGTGATATAAGGATCCTACTAGAGACCATTAAGATGACAGATTCACTTCATTTGAGGAAACACATTCCGAAATGTCAACCTCTTGACAATATGAAGATCACTCAGTTCTCAAAATTTAGGCAGTCTGTGATGACATTTGGAAAAGAACTTTGTGACGATGACATTACGAACCTTGTCTTCTATTACGGGCTTCGTCGTCAGTACAGTGATGGATGGTCACTGATAATGGACTTGCAACAAGAACTAATACTGGCGGATACTGATAAGTCGTTACATGATTTCAAAGCTAAATTAAATCATATGGGGCTAGAAAGACTTAGCAATTGTCTAAACCGCTAGACTAAAAAACAACAATCATGCTTAGAAAATGCATCAAAACGTAGAACAATATCGGATATCATTTTATTGTCAAGTGCAGTCGGTTATCGAGAGTCCGGATGTCCTCTGTTGTTTCTGTTACTAATGCATACTTTGATATTGTTTGCTTTAATACAATATTCCGTATACAACTTTCCATACATACGAGTCGTTATTTATATGCAAGTTAATGAAATGATTATGTAAAATGAAAAATAAATTTACCAAGTTATAAGAATATACAGTACAAGTAAATACAAGTACAAATTACCTAGACATGCCAACCACTCCGATTTATTTTAAGCAAAACTCCACACTCCGATTTAGGGTCGAAAATGTCCACTTTTTACGCATTTTGGCCAGCTGAAATTTCCGAATAAAAATGATAATCCTATGATTTAGATAAGAAAAAGACCACTTAATTTCCTCCTGAAAACAGCGCACAACTGTATACGAAATAGTAGCCTAATTCCTGCTCTACAGTCTACTGATTTCGAAAATACCCAATTCATTGACCAAATCGCTGTCAGAGTTGCACTAGGCTACTGTATACGAACAATTAATTCGCACCGATCCACAGTCTACTGATTTTGAAAAAAACAAATTTCATTGGCCAAATTGATGTCAGAGTGGCACTGCACTCTGAACTGTATAGTTCTTCATAGTGTACTGATTTTGTAACAACAACAGACTAGTAAAGCACGATTTCAAAAATGAGTCCAATGAGAGCGATATGGAGGTAGGCCTAGGCAGTACCGAAAAACGAGTAGTAGTGTTGAGCTTCCTCCAAAAAAGAAGCTAAAACACACGCAAACATGCAAGTTAACAACGGAAAGTATCCTGTCAGTTTGAAATCAATACTACTGTAGGTGATGCCTACGGTACGCTCGTTGTGATTGGTGTGTTGTTGATTTTCTGCCTAGAGCCTAGTCTTGCACGGCAGTATTGCTGTTGTG
>NW_022713953.1:15889-17273 GCF_011630105.1 Anneissia japonica
TATATATATATATATATATATATATATATATATCATTATATGTATATATATTTATGATGTATACGATAAAGGGTATTTTGACAAATAAAACCAGATGACGTCATAATTAATAAAAACGTTAAAATCGTATTAGTAATGACGATTTTATCGTTTTCAATATTATGACATCATTTGAATTGATTTTTCAATATTTTGTTAATGTAAACTCGATCAATTGTTATCAAATCGTCCTAGTGTAAAAGCTGTTCTTATTTCTTTTATTTCAATATGAACAATTGCCTTTTTGCTTGTTATCGTCATCGTTGCAAGTATAAACAGGCGTTTATTCTCCTACATTTACCTTTACATAACGAGAATATATTGAAATTCATCTTGTATATATTTTTCAAACATACGGTAGTATATTATAATGTCATGGTTTTAATTGAATTGTTTTTAAAATGAAATGTTACCTATATGTCTATTGTTAAATCATTGATTATTATTATTTTATTTTATATTTTATGGTATTTCCAAGTTATTACAACTATTATAATTTTGGGTAATAATTTTGTTTGGGAGCACCTGGGATCACAATAAAACCTAATGACTTATAGGCCCAAGTTTACAAAAAAGAAAACTCTTGCAACGAAATGCTTAGCAAGTGGTATGATATTGTTTTGTATAATAATTACGTCGGATATGGCAAGACTAGACGTTTCAATACATGCTTGCATTTTATTTTACGGTATATGTATAATATATAGGTGACTCAGTTTACAATAACTATCACAGTGAAATGGTAAATTGCAAGTATATAATTGACTCTGTTTACAATAATCATTGCAATGAACTGTTTAAAATAGTGGTGTGATAGGTTTGTAGAGTATGTGGGATATGGCAAGACTAGACGTTTCAATACATGCTTTTTCGCTTCTTAATTGCATTTTATTTTACGGTACATGTATATATAGTTGACTCAGTTTACAATAACTATCACAATGAAATGTTTAAAATAATGGTATGATAGTTTTGTATATTACGTCGGATATGGCAAGACTAGACACTTGAATACATACTTTTTGCTACTTATAGGCTAAAGTTTTTAATAATTTAAAATGCAAGTATATAATTGACTCTGTTTACAATAATTATTGCAATGAACTGTTTAAAATAGTGGTGTGATAGGTTTTTAAAAATACGTCGGATATGGCAAGACATAGATGTTTCAATACATACATTTTCCTACTTATGGGCTTAAGTTTTCAAGAATTTAATTTACATGTATATGTAGTTGGCTCTGTTTACAGAAACTATTACAATAAAATATTTAAAATATGGTATGATAGTTTCATAGTACGTCGGATATGGCAAGACTAGACGTTTCAATACATACATTTTTACT
>NW_022713954.1:0-890 GCF_011630105.1 Anneissia japonica
GTATGTATGTATGTATGTATGTATATAATTAATTTTTGTGTGTAGCACTCTGTTTATATAATTAAATAATGGTGAAAACAAAGCTTGAAAAATGAAAAGTGATGCGAGTATTGTATCAGGAATAGCCTATCAAACAAAAAAATGTTCCTTATCAACTGTTTGTCTGGTGGCGGTAATCAAAATGTGATTTCTTGCTGTCGAGGTGAGTGCTATTCATATTTACCACTAGGAGCCCCTGGTATATCGCAGATACAACCCAACCAGGACACTTCTTCAAACAAATGATATACTGTTGCCAGAGAATACTCTAGAAGTCATACTTGTATTATAATGAAGTAACTATAGAATCAATGTTGCTGCGTAGCATTGTGGTATAACTGATCAGATAATGACAGAAACAGTGCTAAATGAATAATTATGTAATATCAGGCATAACCTATCAAAGAAAAAGTTCTTTATCAACTGTATGAAAAAGACAAAAGTGTTCCCAGTGAAAAATTAAACCATGCATCAGTTGTTTGAAAATGTGTCCTAGTTGGATTTATCAGGAAACGAATATTTCGTATATATTCTTTTATTCACCATTGCTATATTTGTTACCGTACTAATTATGAATAGGCAGTATTATGTGCCTAAAGGAACGGTATCTTATTGTCTCATTGTAACAAATATTGCTTTCTATATGCATGGAGTAAAGAATATTCATTACTCCATGATGTATGACATCTTTTGTGTAATTTACAACGGCTATAATACTCAGGGGCTTACTGCTGGCAATAAAGTTCATCTTCATTGCAAGTTGTATGTGTTGGACTGACTCAATTGGGGGTTTGATTCATTTCTTTCGCTTTCGATTTACTGTCGATGAAAGGATAGAATTTATGATTGGT
>NW_022713955.1:0-559 GCF_011630105.1 Anneissia japonica
GAGTCAATGGTGCGTGAAAAATCTGAAGTTAGGCATTAACTCCAGTTTTTCCAGTGAAATGTGTAACTTACGTAGCCAAATTACAGTATTTCTGACAAACAATTAATGTATGCCAGTGTCAATTATATATTTCACGAAATTTAGTCCATGTGGTAGAAGATTTTTTAATATGCCATTTTTATTTAAACCGAAGTAAAGCTAGGCATTATGTGCATTTACAAGCTATCATGACTAATTAACTATGCGTAATTGTCTTCTGTGATTGGTTCATTATGATCTGTTCATTGTTTGGTGGAGATAATGCCTTCTTCCAAATTATTCTGCATTCATGGATTGGAGTTAATGCGTAAAAATAATATTTATTTCATATTTCTGGACATTTTTGGGGGTATATGATCAATTCACATGATAGATTACATCTATAGGATGCCATAAAAACAAAAATCCAAAAATCTCAAAAAGTGGAGTTAATGCCTTTTTCCAAATTACGGCAGTATGACTCTGACACTCTTATTATTTCAAATGATACAAAAGCATACTATTTGGTATATGAAAAACT
>NW_022713956.1:0-1200 GCF_011630105.1 Anneissia japonica
GCAGAATGAATATTAGAGAGAGGGTAGGCACTATTGTATACATGGCTACTGCTCTACCGGGGCCCATGAGCCGTGGGCTGGCAGTGGTACCAAGCTCGGTTGAGGGGTTCCTGGGGTGAAGCCTTCGAAGCTCTAGCATTTTCAGACCTGGCAAGGGTCTCACACCACACTGACTCTCTTGAGAGTCATGCTGCATTTTTGGCCGTTAACAGAAATGGTCCATGGCACCCGACTTTTGGAAAAAACCCAGGTTATAAATCTTGCTGGTTTGTTGAATAGCGATGGATTCTTAAATTATTTATTGCCGGTGAAGCCCATGAGATGAAGTGAGTGATTGTAATGGGTTTCTTGTTTACATTCCGATGGCTATATGTTGCAGGCCTGGACACTCTTGTTAACTCCCAATGGACATTCTTAAAACCAATTAAAGTTAAGTTTATGGAGCTGCTGACAGCTCCCTCTGGACCATTTGACAGTTCACTCTCAACCATCAGACAGCTCACTATGGACCATTTCTGCTAACAGGAACTTTTGCCTCATGTTCTTCTGGATTTGCTTGAGTTTGGGCATTTTTTAAAAATTATGCGCGAGCATACAACTTTACAGTGAATACATTGATACGGAGTGCCACTTTGATATCCTATTTAGTTTTCTTCAGTTTCTGCTGAGGCGGTGTCCAACACTGTCGATCGTTACGGGACTGCTAGAGCCAATAGACGTGTTTGAACATGTATGCTTGTTTTGAGAAAATAGCACATTAAGAAAAATATAATTTGAAGAAATTCTGGAATGTGTGAGAATGTATAGGCCTTGCATGAGGGCGTGAGGTTGAAGTTAAATGCGTGAGACTTTTAACTCTGCATTTTATGTAATTGGATGCCAATTTCGATGACTAGATATTATTTCAACTTGATAAAAATACAAAGTGGTTTTATTCTGGTAAAGTAGTGAATTTTACTTCCCTCAATGTTCCACAAATTCTCATTGAATAGAACTTCCAGTTTTTCAAATATATATAAACTTTCCTCATTTGTATATTAACTATGAATTTCATGGTTTTAAATTTTAACAGTACGGAATGTTAAGATAATTATTTTCTATTTATCAGGGTTTTAAACCTTTATTTCATGCCTTATTCATGTACTTTATTAGAATGTTTTAATAGATTAAGAAATGATAATACTTTAATAGTATTATTCT
>NW_022713957.1:0-538 GCF_011630105.1 Anneissia japonica
TTACACCGATATGTCGCACCTCAGAAGATGGAATGATGTAGGTGTCTCCCACGCGGATGTTTTCAGTGATGGGTACATTTAGACGGCGTTTAGGCTTTATATACAGCACTTCTGTCTTGTCTGTATTGCAGCAAAGCATATTGATAGACAGCCATCTATGAACATCATCAATACAACCTTCTAAGTTGCGAACTGTCTCTGCGGCAGCCTCCGGACTAAAAGATGTGTACAATTGTGTGTCGTCGGCATAAATGTGATATTTAATACCGTGTTTCTGAATGATGTCACCAAGAGGACGTACGTAAATAAGGAACAAAATGGGCCCCAAGGTAGAACCTTGAGGAATACCAAAATTCACTGGGACTGGAACTGAAATGGCTGATTCCACTCTAACAGACTGTTGTCTAGATTTTATGTAAGAGTTGAACCATGTTAATACTGTACTAGAATCCCTAAAGCTGAAAGTCGATCAATAAGAGACTTACACCGATTGTTGACACAGTTGTAATCCGCATTTGGGTCAAGTTTAATTTAGCTT
>NW_022713958.1:0-739 GCF_011630105.1 Anneissia japonica
GTGCTGTATGTGCATATGTATTAATGTAATAATATGTAATGAATGTAGTTCGATTTATAGTGCGCTTTATGGAAGTCTCAAAGCGCTCAAGGTTTGGACTAGCTCGTACAGTAACTTCATGACTATGCTCTCCGGTGAACTTGTACCAGCTACTCTCGTTTGTCCAAAACAGGGGCTGTATGGACTAGTACACAGGGGTAACCCCTACACGTCACGAAAGATGTACTCTTAAGTGCACACGAGCCAAATTATGTACACTGGGCCTACGGTTTATAGATCATATCCGAGAAGACTTGTTTCACCACCACAACCATGATAGGCGAGCGTACCGTTCGAACCAGCTCCGATATAATGGCTGTAGGTTTCGGTGCCCCTGCCTTAACCACTCGGCCATCCAACTCGCCAAAAAAATACAAAGATCAGTCTCATTTCAATTTAACTTCTACTAATAATTGTTATCTATAAGAAACAAATATTTTTATGTAATGTAATATAGTGAGATTTATATAGCGCTTTATATTGAAGTCTCAAAGCGCTCTAGGTGTGGAATACCTCAAATATATAGCAACATGATGTTATAAATTTCCTTATTAGTTGTATGAAAAAAGAGGTCTTTGTTGGGAATCGAACCCGCAATCTCTCGCTATCTCGGCGAGCGTCATACTTAAGACAACAGAGGCCCGTACGATATCATTACCGATTTAAGACGACTAGTCTCTCTCTCTTCATACAACTTGAA
>NW_022713959.1:0-907 GCF_011630105.1 Anneissia japonica
ATACGATATTCAACAGAACTTGGGAAAATTCGCATATATTACATGGTAATAAATCCATCTATCCATAAGTTTAAGTATTAAATGCGAATTCAAGCTTCTGATTATGTTACAATTGAATGTTTATCAGTATTATGTATAATTTCTGAGTAACAGAGACAGAGCTGAGGTTGGGGGTTACGCAATTACGGTACGTTTCAAAGTTTTAGGATGAATTAGAATTTCTTGTAAAGGCAAGTCAACTATCAATGTAGAGATTTATTATTAATAATAATAATAATAATAATAATAATAATAATAATAATAATAATATAAATAATGTGGGCATATGCATCATCATCATCATCATCATCATCATCATCATCATCCTCATCATCATTAATATTTTAATTACTATTAAGTTTGGTAAAAAATGTCAAGTATATAGCATACAGCTATCAGCTATATGGTTAAACCAATTGACACACACGACGAAATAACATAATACAATACAACAAGACAGAACAATGGGATAAAAATGTTTCAACTATCTTTGTAAAGATTCATTATTAATAATAATATTATAAATAATGTGGGCATATGCATCATCATCATCATGACCCTCATCATCATTAATATTATAATTATTATTAAAAAATGTCAAGTATATAACATAATACAATAATAGAACAACAAAAGACAAAACAATGGGACACAAATGTTTCATAAAACGTCTGTTAAAGTAATTGCCTTTTGAGCAGAACAGAAAATTGTAATCAAGAGCCACAAGCAGTATGATAATAATAATATCTTATGTTCCTATCTGAGGACTGTTATTATTATTTACTTGTTTGATTATAATTATATTATATACACACACACAAACACACCCACACCCCACACACACACAGACACACCCACACCCCACACA
>NW_022713960.1:0-509 GCF_011630105.1 Anneissia japonica
CTATCCAAATTACTGATTATGTCAGTCACTCTTGCTAGTCTTCCTGAAGATATAGTAGTATAAAACGAAATATAGAACTGTATAGAAAGGGTCAAGCCTGTGTTTTGATTTTCATTTTCACTGCTACTTTACAATATTATCACCAAGTTTTCCAAATACATAAACACATTGATACAAAATACTGCATGTTAAATTCATATTTAATAAATGACAAAACAAAAATTATACAAAAGAAATATTAGGACAGTTAAATGGAATCGAGTTATTTTATCACCAAGACGAACGAACATGAATGTCAGATCATTTGAAGCCCGAGTTCAAACTTTCAATGGAATAGTGTTTGTTTCAGGCTATCTCACTTTGACTAACAAAAAAAAATTACATTTTGACTCAACTTTTTAACATTGTCACTTTTTGCACAAAAGTGCTTATCTCGCCTTGTTAAGCACTTAGTGCAAATTTTTGACTTTCCGCCATATTTCGAGTACTTTTCAGAAAAACTTCAAATT
>NW_022713961.1:0-1734 GCF_011630105.1 Anneissia japonica
TTAGATGTATATGACACATTGTGTCATGTTGTGTCTATTTACACATGGTACTGTGTATCTCTAGGATATAGAAACCTGCTTAGCTCCTTGATAAAATGAATAACTGTACTGTAATCTTTATACTGACAAAATGTATGTTCCTTACTATGTCTCCATTATCACAGAAAATAAAAAAAATAATCTTACCATTTATTTGAAATATTTCCAAATTAAACCACGTTTACGACACCAAGTCAGACTTATCCTGATCGATATAATACCCAAAAGGTCAAAGGTAACAGTGGTAATCAAACTTCAGTACAGAGCCATCAGTATGCCAGTACCGTTATGCTACCAATGGTAATGTACCATCAGAAACACTGGTAAACCATAAGTAAGCCAGTAAATGCCAATTCTGCCACATATAGTAAACATCAGTAAAGGCAACACTGATAAATGGTCCACAATAATTAAATTAGTAAATAAAACCACTGTTCAGTCAGTAAGAATCCGCAGTACAAAATCTAAGCTATGAAACGCAGCTGAATACTAATTATCCAATGGCTCGTTAATAACAAAGAGACTGATTTGCAATCATTGATTCTTATTGATTTATCAATTAGTGGTGTGATTTGCATTCCAATCTGTAATACTTATTGATTAGTTCACGAATAATTTACATATTTCTAATATTGTGGATGTTTAGCGGACAATGATATTTTGAGCGAGAGAATTAAACCAACTGTGAAGAAGATTCGAAACAGGAAGGTCAAAGATGCACTGTCTGGTTTGAATTGATTACTTGGTATATTTTAAGTAAGTTATTAGCATTCAATAGATATATATGAAAAGAAGGTTTGGAATCGATGTCAAATTATGAAACGTGTAGGCTTGAAACCTTGACTTCTGATAATTAGTGTCCAAAGTTTACTACAAGCACGTAAAATATATGATCCATTATCATTGTTATATAATTTTCATTATAATTGTACGCTCCTTCGGACCTCTTTGCTTTTCTTCCTTCTTCCTGTCTCTTTTGTAGACTTCAATAAATAATACTTATTGCTTTGTTTCATTTAAATAGTAATTTATATTATTATAAACTTAAATGATTATTTCCTTTATATATTGTATTTAAAAAAAATAAATACTTAAACAATTATAATTAAATGTAAACTCTAATTGTAAATTTACGTAGATTAAATCAATAGAAAATGGACATAATAATCCTTATCTATTCAGTATTAAGAATAACATTTTTTTTAAATCTTCTAATCAATTTTATATAGCTGGGGTTAGTTTCGACTTAGGCAAACCTTGCTAAAAAGGTACACTATCTCCATCAAAAGGCTTCTTCTAAGAATGGAATGACATGTTCAATTTTTATTTATGCGGAAAATATATATTCATCACAATTACTTGGTATACACTTTAAGTAAGCTATATAGCATTCAACAGAAAATACAAATTTTCAGAAAAATAATTTCCTATACAATTTGCAATCTAAATCTCAATTAGATGTTAAGGGGGTGGAGTTGTTATGGTTGTGATCCTGCAACACTGACAGGAATTGAACCCAGGACCGTGGGATTGGAGGGCAAGCATCTTAACCACCAAGCTATTGAACGCCATTTATATATAGTCTTAGCATATAGGCCTACCCTTAATCTGGCTAATATATATATATATTTTTTTAATATGACATCAAAAATACAGAACAAGGCCCCACACATTTAGTGGTACCTCTTTAATTTG
>NW_022713962.1:0-1282 GCF_011630105.1 Anneissia japonica
CCCGAAAACGGGCCGTTCAGGATGGCGAAGATGGGACTGGTGGCCATCTTGATAGACGCCCTGTTTTTCCACCACGCGGCGACCGCTTGGATGTCGCACCCTAGTTACAAGGAGTGTCACGACTCCGGCGGCAAGTTGAACGTCAATCGATTCTTAGCCGGATTCGTGAAGAGATTCAGGGGTCGTTACGGATCGAAAGAGGTGGCGGACGGGGCCGGCGTTTACCAGAAGTTTAAGCTTCCCGTCGAGGGATCGCCGAGATGCCCGCAGATCAAGATGAAGACGGGCACCAGCTTCAGAAAGGCGAACGACCTCGCTCGATCGCGCAGTTCAATGGAGGAAAACAATCCGGATCTCAAACACGTGTCTGATTGGGCGAAGAACGCCTTCCTCGAAAACGCCGACACGGACAGGAGGTACAAGAACTTGCCGGTCGCCGACCTGATACCCGGTCTGCCACCGAAGCCGATGTCGGGTAAGCGGCGGTCCGAGATAGTCAAGGGAGATCTGGCGCGCGTGAGCTTCAACATGGTCTGCTACTCGGACAACAAGTCGACGCCGACCAACAGGTTCCTCGTTCTGTACTGTCCAGTCGCCTTGGACGTGACGCGCCGCTGCCTTTTCGCCGGTCCCGTATCCGACTCGGACGCCAGCTACGACGAATTCTTCTCGAGACCAGCCATCGAATCGCCACAGACCATCGTGGCCATAGTGAAAGGCATATTGGAGAGGGAGGTATGCACGGCAGAGGAGGCGTGCATGATGGCCGGAATCGATTGCACCGACTATGAGGAAGCACTTGAGTTGATGGAAGCCGCTATATTGGAGATGATGGAGGAGAAACACATCGATTACACCGTCGACGAGGACAAAGGGAACGAGAACTTGGACGAATACGCAGACTCGAACAAGGAAAACATCCCCCCTTGCAACGGAAAGCGTGATTCCGATGGCGACGAGGTGGTGAAGGAGAGAAAGAAGAGGAAGCTGTTCTTAAACCTCAGTAATACACAGTTGTAAAAAAAAAAGGAATATAAATCGATAGAAATTAGTTCCATAAAAACTAAGATAAATTGAAATTGAGGTCAATAAAAGTGTTTTCGAAAAAATATTTATATTGTGTTTACTTGTCGTTATTCTTTCGAGTTTTCGTTATATACAAAGACCGCTTTGGAATAACCGCCATTGCAGAAATGATGGCCGTCGCGAACGCTGCTGCGTCAATTTCGGAGGTACAGGCACGCAGATTCTCGCTGAGACCATGGCAAGTGAAACTGACAAT
>NW_022713963.1:0-666 GCF_011630105.1 Anneissia japonica
TGGCTACATCAAAACTACATAACCATAAAATAGTGAACCCCAATAAAAAGCCAGAAAGCGCATACAATTGTCGCAATAGGGTTGATTGTCCACTGGATGGGTCTTGTCTTGCATCATCAATTGTATATTCGGCCGATGTCATCACTCATGATAATGTCACAAAAACATACATCGGCATGACTGGTAGTCAATTTAAGACAAGTTACAATAACCATAAGAAGTCTTTTAAGAAAGAAATATATAGCAAAGAATCCGAACTATCTAAATAAATTTGGTCTTTAAAAGATAATAATATGGGATTCCGCATCAAATAGAACATAATGAAATACTCGTCCATAAAGAACGGCGCCCACGGGAGCCTTTGCCTGGATGAGAAGATGTGCATCTTAAATGCGAATAAAGCCAACTTGTTATATAAAATATCTGATCTAATATCCAAATGCCGCCACTATAACAATAGAAAAATCTACCTACCACCTGATGATTGAAAGCTATATATATGTAGTACAAAGTTATACCATTTAGACTGAGCCTAACTGTTTTATTATAAAAATTCATGGTACAAACATGTTTCAGCCTAAATGGTATCTTTGAAAGCTGTTGTGATTTTATTGAGATTGATTGCATGTCTGCTGTTACACCGTCCATTTGATAATATGTATATAT
>NW_022713964.1:0-1401 GCF_011630105.1 Anneissia japonica
AGAGTATTTACCAGGTATGTATGGGTCAAACTGCTTTCCAATTTCTTGAATAGCTGTTTGCCTCCCCACCCTATCATGATACGATCTGCTTTTTGTGTCCCACAAACAAGGGGAACCAAATAGCAATGAAATGAATTTTTCGTTTTCTTCGGTAGAAAATCGTCGCGCTGACATTTTTTTCAGATAAAAAAAATACAGAGCGAGCTTGCTCTTATAAAAAAAATAACACACTGTGATTGGCCAATATCAAAAATTTGACAACTTTTTGACAGACAACATCAAAAAAAGTTGAACATGTTCAACTTTTTTTGATACAATTTGATTATATGTGATATGACGTCATCGTGCCCATATATGGGCACATCACATTTTTTTGTCACATAAAATTTGATAGTGTAGACAAAGCTTTATAAAAAAAAATAACACACTGTGATTGGCCAATATCAAAAATTTGACAACTTTTTGACAGACAACATCAAAAAAAGTTGAACATGTTCAACTTTTTTTGATACAATTTGATTATATGTGATATGACGTCATCGTGCCCATATATGGGCACATCACATTTTTTTGTCACATAAAATTTGATAGTGTAGACAAAGCTTAATGAAAGAAAGTTTATGCAGCATCAGTGTTTTATAAAATGTTATAAAGCTATACGCGCGCACGCTGTTTGGTGACGCGCGCACGCTGTTTGGTGACAACATGGCGCCCATGCGCCAAGTTGGCCAAACTCTCTCTATCTACGGCTCGCGATTATTTTTTCCGTACGAAACATTTACATGAAACTCCACTCGGGCCGTCTCGGCTGAATCGACCCGAAAATCTCATTGCAGAATTCAGGAGGTCAAAAGGTCATCAAAAGATAAACGTCTACAAAACAACTTCTGAGAGAACGTCGCTCTCTAATTTTTAAAAATACATTGATGTCACTATGTTAATACCAATGGGTCGTTTAAAATGACATATAATATTTGATTAAGCTGCACGAGTAATGGAAAGTGTTATTTTAACTTGAGTTACATACTATGACAATTTTAATTTTTTAGTTAGGCCTTGGTTTTGCATAATTACCTAGGGCCTACTAAGACGTTCTTATTGGGAAACAGGGTGACAATTATTTTCAAATTAAGAGAAGAGCTGAGAATAGGCAGCTCTAAAATACTGGATGCCATAAGACCTGCCAAAATGGCAGAGCACCAAATGAATTTAAAAATGAGCTAGTTATTAATATTAGGCATAGTAATCGGCAGGTTCTTGATTACAAGGCTAGACCAAGTTAATTACATGTAATGCCGAAATGATTATTATTATTATTATTATTATAATTATTATTATTATTATTATTATTATTTTTATTAATTATTATTACCTGTACGTTAAGGGGAACTTAGCCAACAA
>NW_022713965.1:0-875 GCF_011630105.1 Anneissia japonica
TTAGTTTTTCTTTGCACGTTGATCATCTTGTTATCATTATATTCAAGTCCAGACTAAAGAACATCTGTTTGACCAGCACTTCCTCAATTAATTATTCTCTTTCTCAAACTACTTTTCTACTCTTGTATTTTTTCTGTCTTGCTTGGCTTTGGCACCATGAGGATACCGGCGCCTTATAAATGTCCATCATCGTCATCGTCATCATCATCATTATTATTATTAAGTGCAATAGACTGCTTGGGCTGATGTGGCGCAATTTTAAAAACTTTGACAGACAAACCAAAATTCATCTTTATTTCACTATTATTCAACCCACCATAAATTTTTGTTCAGCTATTTACGATTCAATTTCCAAAACACAATCTACACGCATTCACAAGCTGCACAATCGTTTTTTGCGCTACATCAGCCACAACCAGAATCACAATATTCTCCTTAACATTCAATCCCCTGAGTCCCGTAGGAATTGTTTTGACTTGTTTTTTATATATATGTGTTAATGCTATGTTCGATAGTAATTTAGTCTCTAATTTTACTCTTAGAGTCCCCAGTCGCCGTCTCAGAAACAATCCTACGTTTCACATTCCTTTTAATAGAGTTCATGTTTCAAAAATGGTTATGTTTGTAGATTGAGTCAAAGTTATAATTCCCTTGTTTAAAAAAAATCCTGAGTTACATATTTTCAGTAATGACTTTCGTATGTTTCGTAATATCATTATTAGTTCGGTTTAATGTTTGATGTATTTCTTGTAATGTTCGTTGTGGTTTGTGTTCCCTCGTGTAGCTAGCGAAATTTGTGTTTGCTGTTGGTTTTGAAAATAAATAAATAAATAAAATAAATAAATATATAAATAAATAATATATATATATATACA
>NW_022713966.1:0-645 GCF_011630105.1 Anneissia japonica
AAGAGAGCTTTTGAAACCCTCCATCATGAACATATTATTAAAAGAAATTTTTCTATTATACATAGTTAATGTCATCATTAGAACCAACATTCCAAGTGGCTCTGTACAACGAACGTTGTTACGCCAAAGCTATGAAGCTATTCAAGATGCACTACAATGGTTCACTAAAAGATGGAAAGCCAGGGAAGCATTTGAAACAGTCGGTAAGAATGTATATATATTGATTTCTTTTTCTTTCTACACTAATATTAACCAGGAGTGGTGCAAACATTTTTCTGCTTGACAAATAAGAGGCATCAGGATAAGGTTGCAGGAAAAAAAATGTTAAGGATTTATAATTCTGATTTTGAATTTAACTATTCAAAAAAACTGATCAAACTTTAGTCATTTTTCATATTTCAACTAATTCCAAAGTCCAATCAAGATAAAGGGGAAAAGAATGGTTGAGGTGCTTCACAATTACATTAAGTCACTTACATTGAAAATATACATAGCCGATATAACATATCTAAACAACATACTGTAAAATAGGTAAATTTTAAACAGTAATACATATTCTATCTTATTTAGTTTTTCATGGATATGCAAGGTTTGACAGAAGAAGAGAAATTTGGCCTAATAGAAGAAATAACGGATGGTCATCTT
>NW_022713967.1:0-3329 GCF_011630105.1 Anneissia japonica
TACATATGAAAAGGAAATATCGGAACTATGTCGGTATACTGCTACCAATGTCAATACAATTTTAATAGGAAAATAATGTGTACAAAGATCTTAGTAGTACACAATAACATGTGAATAAAAGAGGGCGCTAGACAAGTATTTTCGGTTGTCAGAGAATCGTCTTTATATCTGAAATTACTGTGAAAACGACGATTTGAGAATTTTTAAGCTGTTTTATAATGATTTCAGGGAGTGTTTCCTGACAATACCAGGTATATAAACCAAACTATTTTAAATAAAACAACCTACAATTTGAATTTATGTTTAATTCGAGCACACAAACATTTCATCTACTTATACAAAAAATTGAATAGGCGTAATTATTGCGAAACTGTTGCCGAAAGCCACCTTGGTGAGGTGTGAAAGCGAGCCTTAAATTTTTAATGGCTATGGTTATTACTTTCTGGTTTCTTATTAGAATATATATTTTATTAGTTACATTTTCTCGCGATCCAGGATAGAATGCTCCTATATAAAAACCAGGAGACTATGCAATATCAATTTGGGGAACTACGTCTAAAAAGAATTTAAAATTATTTTTTAAGATTTAAAAAAAACCGTACTGCTGTAATAATTTAAAAATTATTCTTCCAAAATATTGCAGGTTGTCAGACTTACTATTTGTACTTGGTGTCCCGAAGATTGAATATCTGATGCTGTGGAGTTAGACCTACTTTTCCACAATTTAAATAACTCGTCTATCGCTAGGCGATTCTACGCTCAGGTTGTGAAGCCCGTAATAATTTGGCATACAAAAATACACTCATTGAGGAAAAAAATCCTCATTTGCTCATGAGTCTTTTTCCTTCAGTAATCTGAAATTTGATAAGAGATACTTTCACTTTGGTAAGAAAAATGCAAAAAGGGTGGTGGCTACCAAAGTAGTATCGCTGACATTGTTCAGTGAATTTTATTTAATGACCCATTTTTATCAAATTATATAGTCTTAAACTTATATAAAGGAACTTTTATCACCTTTCCAACCTTTTTTCACCACTACGTAATCTTTATAGGCCTAATATTTTAATATACTGAAATCGAAGTGCAAGTAAAATCTTTCATCTTTGTTTGCTGATTCTTTGGTGTGTTTAAGTACCGGTATTTTCTTAGTCTGTTGTTTTGTCTGTACCTGTTAAAGTGGTATTTTGTTCTCTCCTTTTATTGATTTAATTGAATTTTGTATTTAAAACATTTTTCTCAATTATTCTGGTTTTTGTAATGAAATTGACCATGTTAATGAAATTGTTATGTTGTACTATTTTACTTCTTCGTTACGGAGTTTTTTTTAAATAAATTAAATTTAATTGTGGGATTGATCTTATACAAAATAACTGGAGACATCTTCATGAATTTATACCAGCGCATCAAACGAATTCAGTGATATTGTATTGAAATTTTTCCTAATATAAATAATTAAAGTAAGATACGTTTCTACTAACTATGTAATTGTTAACCACGAAATATTTAATTTCAGTTATCATGCATTTAACAATAGTTAAATGTGAAGTCAATTGGTCTGGCTATAAATTATTGTATGGCTTAATGCCCCTCTTAATTTGGGCAAAACACGGTCAATCAATCAACCAATCAATCAATTTATTGGATCCACTTTGATACAGTAGCACTTATACAAAATGCATGTGCATGCATACGTAAACAAACATACAGAAATAACATAAATTACTAGCTATTATTTTGGTTGCACAGTAAATTCAGACGAGCGACGATCATCTTTCCTATAACCAAAAATACTAGTCTAGCGCCCTCGTTATTTTCGATTTTTTAAAGCACTGACAACTGTTACAGTACTTACCGTACATACTGTATAGTAACTCCGTTATACTGTCGTCGGTACCATGTTAATTGATAACGAAATATTCTATTCTATTCGTCTTGAAGTTAAAAAAAAATGAGTTTTTAATTCAAAAAAACAAAATATCAAATGCAAAACAAAATTATTATTCCAGCCAAAATTATATGTTAATATGTGTAGGCCTGTATCCAAATGATAAAATAGACATATTTTTCTGAAGTTTATATAAAGATGTTTTTGTAATTTTTCCAATTAGTCAATATGATATATAAGTCTTTGTATTTGTTATAAAACTCTAATCAAGAAAAGGGCAGTTACGATGTTTAGAATATAATATTTCGAAAAAATGATGATTCCGAACAGAGGTAGGCTAAGTATAGGCCTATCTAATGATAAAGAATAGGCAGATTTTGTCTGAAGCTTCTAATGCTTTGCAAAACGTTTAATTAATCAATATAATATAGAACTCTTTGTATTTGTTATAAAACTCTAATCAAGAGAAACGTAGTTACGAGGTTTAAAATATAATATTTCGAAAAAATTATGATTCCGAACAGAGATAGTCATATCCCATGATAAAGAATAGGCATTTTTTTTTTTAAGTAGTATAGGTTTAAAGCTAGGTAAAATTGTTAATTAGTCATTAAAACATATATGTGTTTGGATTAGTTTTAAAACTCTACTCAAGAGAAAGTCAAATATGATCTTCAAAAAAAATATGATTCCGAACAAATGGGTAAACAGGAGTTGTGTATCTAAATGATAAAGAATAGGCAATTTTCTCTGAAGTCAGTATAGGCCTAATGATGAAGAAAAATCTTAACTAGTGGATAAAACATATCATTGTCTGTATTCTTTTCAAACCTTTATACAAAAGAAATATATCTAGAGTGTTAAAAATACAAAATTCCTAAAAAATTATGATCTGAACAAAACCCTAAATTAACATAAAATTTGTCAATGCAAAAGAATAGGAAAAAGCGTTCATAAAAAAAATTGATAAAATTTACGATTTTTAAACGATTAGCTTTAAAAAGTTAGTTAATTTGTAATAATATTTGAATATTTAATTGATTGTGATTATTTAATGTAATTAAGATGTGATTAAGTTGTGTTTATATGTGATATTTTGTGTATGTGTGATAGTTGAATGTGTTTTGTTATCATCGTATTTTGTTGTTTTCGTAGTACGGCGACTACCCGTTATTATATCTGATTGTGTTGTTCAGCGCACCACCACGTGATGTCATCAGTGAGAGTTTAAAATCAGCGACAGCAGAAGCTGTGGACTACGTGCACTCGGTGAGTAGAATTATGTATCATTACAATTACGACATCAACACACAAAATACAACAACACAGCATCTATACACAACATACCATACACCACTCTACATCAATTCTTACCTAACAACAACAACTTATTACATTTAAAACATAATTTAATCAGCATCCACACTATAAAAATGATATTTTA
>NW_022713967.1:3469-14074 GCF_011630105.1 Anneissia japonica
ACTGAAAAATCAGTTTTACATAAAACAATCATAGTCATGTTTGATCTTGTTTTGATCTGTATTGAGCACTGAATATTGTAATTAAAATTTCAATAAGAAATATAAAAAAAACTACATAAGCTAAAAATATTTTTTAGGAGATGGTGATTAACTTGTACAAAACATAGGGCGTCCATGTTGTGTGATAATGATATAGCCAAGCCAAATGAATGCAAAAAAGCCTGTTAAATATTACTGAAAACGAGCTTTACATAGAAAATTCACATTTGTGTTTGGATTTGTTCGAGTAATCAATGTATACTGAATATGAATTGTACAATTTTATAGGAAAAATCCATAAAAAGTATAATGGCCTAAAAAATATTTTTTAAAGAGATGATGTTTTCATGTTCATTGTGTAGGTCCAGGGTTGTATTCTACATCACATTGCGGCACTCGGCTACGCTCAGCAACTGAGAGCAGCAGTCGGGATTTCTGCACGCAATGTGAATTTGCAAGACACGGTACGTACACATTATTCATTAAAAACACTGAATGACAAATCGTCATTATTAAATAAATACATTATTCATAAAGTTATAATTAAATATTTATCTCTAAATATAATCATGACTGTAAAATACTGTATTTATCACTTTTATCATGGTTCAATTGCTTATGTATGGTTTCAACCGTTGTGTGATAGCCAAGCAATCAACAAATGATTCTGAATCGATCACCAAAAACTGGTTTAAAATTGCTGAAAAATCAGCTTTACTTACAACATTCACAGTCGTGTTCGATCTTGTTTTGATCTGTATTGAGCACTGAGTGTAGTTATTAACATTTCAATTAAATATTTCATAGAAACTACACAATACCAAACTAAAAATATTTTTTTAGGAGATGCTGTTTATAACGTGTACAAAACATAGGGCGTCCATGTTGTGATCACTAGCGAATGAATGAAAAAAAAACTTGTTTTTTACAGTACTCAAAATCAGCTTTACCTGGAATTTTTTGAGCCATTTTTGATTTAAACGTTATGTTTTTTTTTTATAAAGAAGTATAGTATAGTAGCCTAAACTATCATATGGTAAATAAAACAATGCTAGCGAGAGTAGGGCCTACTCTACCATGGAGGAATTAGTTACTCAGACTGTAAATGCATAGGTCTACAGTATTTTAATAGTACACTACTTTAGATAGGCTTTTCTTTTTCCATTGTAGAAAAGTCTTTTGAGAACATCTTCTTTTCCAGAAATAATTAATGTGATATGACCCTCCGTTATGGAGTTATACGAAGTTTTAGATAATTTAAGGACAAGAATTCAGCCTCAAATCGAAGCTTATCTTATTTCTGTTGGTTACGGCAAAGATACTAGAAATACAAGATAGAGTTCTCCACACAAAAAAAGTGTTCCACCGTGTGCCACCGAAATGCATGGTGGGAATACGAAAAATGGGACGCCCCCTACAGCTGGATCTAAAAAAACTTGTGCCAAACTTTCGTTACCAAGTCGTCGCGTATTTTATTATCAATTCTCAACAAAGATACTGTACTAGATCTGTCTCTTATACACATCTAGATGTGTATAAGAGACAGGATCAGTGAAAAACAAAATGCCTGTGCGGGAAAACTAGGCCGGACGCACTCTTAGTGAAAAAGTTTTCCGCCATTAGTGGAAAAGGAAGGGCGCCTTTTGCGTCTGGATATACTTAGCAACAGAAGGGCGCCCTGTACGTTGGGCACGAAGTATAGGAAACTTGCTTGGTTAAAAAGAAGGGCGCCGCCTACGTTGGGCACGACTTCCGCCTCATTTTTACAATGCGAGAACTCTATCTTGTATTTCTAGTATCTTTGGTTACGGATAAACTGAGTTGGGTCAAAGAAATGGGCCATCATGGGTTGTTTGTCATCACTTCATCAAGATGCCTACCAATTCGTGGAAAAGGCGTATTGTATACTGAAACTGTAGTCTTAAATGGCATAAATATGCCTCAAACACATCAGCAATAAATGGCATGTTTAGAAATGAATCAGGTAAACATAAATGTACCCCTGGGCACAATATTCATGATATTAAAAAAGCTAGGCCAAGCCTAGGCTAAGTAAGCTAGGCCAAGCCTTGAAGCCTAGTAGTTTAGGCTAGGCCTACTAGACTAGCCCTAGGCCTACACCGTACAGAGAACAGGCCTAGCCTAGCTAACATACCTAGACAGTATACTAGAGCGTCCGTAGGCCCTCTGTATCGAATCCAGGTTGATTTCGATCGCGTCAATATACAGTATGGCTAAATTCTTCTGCAATGACATAGGCCTACAGTAGTGCAAGACATCAACATAGTCATAGCGATATTAAAGTTTCAATTTAGGGTCAAGCCAGCCACCTAACTAAGGGGGGTGGGGGAGGTGGTGAGCAGTTGCGGGGGGAAAGATCAGCATGGAGATCACATAGACATGTGTCTAATGTTATTGATTGCATCATAATAGTAGTTTTATTGTTATGGAAGAAAATTATCGATGAAAATGTATTTCATACAAAGTGAAAGTTAGTTATATTTACCTAAATTTTAACTGTAATGTTATTAATTGCATTATTTCATTTGTTTACAGAGGTTTTGACTGTGTCTGGATTGGTAACAATGAATATGTTGTTTATTCACATTATGCTATCCTTCGTACGGTTAATGAGCTCTCATTGATTAACACTGTTTTCAATTGTGTTCCAGCTTGGCAATACTCCACTTCACAACTTGTTAAAATTTAACCATTCGTATGGAGATCACATAGACACAACTAATTACTTGATAAAGGCTGGAGTGAATGCCAAATTAAAAAACAAGGTAAGGTAGATAAAAATGATGAAAACGAAGATGATGATGATTATTATGATTATGGTGATGATGAAGATGTTTATAATTAAATAATGGTGATAAGGAGCATACTGAAATTAATGATGGCAACTATAATGTCGATATTGTATGGCGACTAATACTATTAGGATTTAGGCCTATACACTACAGTAAGCGAAATGTTTATTCATGATCGTTGTAGCAACTATTGATTTTTGTCAATGTTTTATTGTTAACATGAATATTTACAAGATGCAATTGTAGAATTAAAGAATAATTAAATTGATATGTAAATTTCAATTCAATTGTTTTGAATTTTTTTGGGGTAACATTTGTTGAAGTGCTTTAAAATGTTATTGTTTTGCTTGATTATTTATTTAATTCATGAGGTATGATATGTGATTGTCTTTGCAGCGTGGTCAAACTCCAGCTGAAGTGTATGTGAACAACAAATGTGAGAAGTATGATTCTACCAACAAAGAAAAACAAAAAGAAATGCTCATGCGTCTCCTACAAAGTGAGCTGTTCATACGAACATAAGTTCATATTTAATTTATTTGTTTTGTTTCATATCAAATATCAATCATTTTAAAATTAATATTAGTATATTTGCATTTTGTATATTTAGTATGAAATTCTTGAAACACCATTTAAATGTCCATTCATTTTTTTATATGTGCATATCTATTTTTGCTATTGTATTTATGTGTATTGTACAGTGTATATTATGTACTGTACTTAAATTTTAACACACTAAGATTCCCAATGTTAGCTGTATTAAATTACAGTATTTTTATTAGCAATCCAGGAGGCTATTGGTGGCGCTTTGTAATATTTTACAGCATTTGTTTTATGCTCGATTCAGACAAAATAAAAGCGCTATCACTCATTGTATCATTGAATATAATACTGTAAAACATTTATTCAATGATCAAAATAAAACGACTACACTAGGCCTATATTTTCTCCGTCTGTTATCACCATAGTAATTTATTGCCCCTCTTTTAGAATAAATAAGTTCTAATTCTATACTTTTGTTTGCAAATTTGCTTTTATTATGGTTACATAATCACAAGACTTGGTTTGATGAAGTAAATGTTGCACCATTGCTACAAATGATTCTATGAGAAAAGAAATGCAAAATCACAATTGAAGCAATGAAAAATTTGTATGAATGGATAGGTTAAAGACCTCTTCAGTAAATGACAGCATTGCAGGCAGCTGGCCTTGGTAATATCGATCTTTTCATATTTATCAAGTTTCATGAGGTAATTCAATGTGTAAATCAAATATATTTATGCTTAAAGCGGGGATTGTTCCAACGGAAATCTTGGCACGTGGGCCCGAAGCAATGGAAGCTTTTAATGATGCTCTAGCTGAGGGAGAAACAGAGGTTAATCAAGGCAGGACAGTCTTCATGGGCCTCGAGAGAGTCGGCAAGACATCTACAATCAAGTCATTTTTAAGGAATACGTAAGCTCATATATTCAAAATTTGCTTTTTTTTTTTTTTTTATTTCCTTCACATCTAACAGCAAGTACACATGCCACTTACAGAATGAGAATGATTCTTTATAAACTAAGTAGTCTCTTTATGAGGCTTAGGGAGTGGAGTTGTTTTAGTCGTGAGAAAAATTCCTGCTGTGACAGGAATTGAACCCAGGACCCTGGGATCAGAAGGTAAGTATCTTAACCACTGAGCTATTCAATTTCACTCCCTTCAATAATATCAATCCTCCACTTCAATAATATCAATCCTCCACTTCAATAATATCAATCCTTTCACTACGTTAGTTAATCAGTCGAAATAGCTAAAGCCTTCAATAATGCTTTTTTAAGAAACCGGTAATTCCAATAATTTTTTTTTTATTTCTTTCCATAATCAACAACTTAATGAATGTATGAAAACTTCAATAATCTCAATCCATTATTTTAAGTACGTTTCTACACATTTATTTATATATGTACGTTCTCAGGGGCGGATATGTCCAAAAGGTGGGGGTGTGGGGGGCTGGAAGAAAACCGAAAGTTGGGCCAATTGAGATAACGATATTTTAGGGGATCTGGGGGCATCACCACGCAAAATTTCTGTGCTCTAGATGCCCGAAAATAACCTCTGAGGCCTTTTGGTCAATCAATTTTTTTCTTCTTCTTTCTTTTCTTCTTTTTTTTCTTTGACTTTCCAAAAAAGTGTGGGGGGGGGTTTTCGGGCGGGGCCACACCCCCACCCCCTACCCCCTAAATCTTCCCCCTGGTTCTGTACATTATTCATTTATATTATGCTTTCTATAATAAAAATATCTCTTGATTAACAATTTTATTTTGCTTCAGTTTTGATCCAAATGAGGGTATTACGGACGCAATTGCCAACACAACGGTGTGTACACATGAATCGCACAATGAATTGAATTGGAAGGAAACATCACCAGATCATTGTAAGTAAGGTGTAAACATTTTTGTATAGTAAATCCTTACCGAGCCATGTGCCTCATATGGACTGAAGATTGAAAAATTGGATTCCAAATCATTTCCACTGTGCCAAACCACTTTCGTTAAACATCTTTTTTTTTTACTTCTCTTATAAGTCAATTCTTTCACAATTTTAATTTTGTAAATTTGTCAATAAATATGCAGATCACAATACACCAAGACATCAGTCTAAATTCAATTACTGATCTAACAAAATGAAATTAAATCATATAGTAAATTATATATTATTCTAATAAATGATTTATTTGTCCTCAACAGCTGGTGTCAGTGATATATTTGATGCGATAATGGCAGATTCCATAGCGAAGAAAATATTAGAAAAAGAAACAGAGAAGAATGTAGAAGTAACAAGACAAGTAAGATTTACACACTATCAATTTGTTGATATTTACAAGTATTTAAGTTGGTTAATATTAAAATATTTAATGCTACTAATAATAACAAATAATGGATATAATCCAGCTAAATTATATAATGGTTAATTTCTTATTTCTTTTTGTTTTACAATTATTTCAAGAGCGTGTTATCACCAGCTAAAGCAGAGACGAAATATAATCAGGGTAAGACGTTCGTGTTTGCATTTCATAAGAAATTGATTTAATGAATACATTATTTTCATTCGGTATTTCACACACAGAGGGCCATCACATGTCATAGCCTTAGTGCCAAAGCACCTCTATTAACAACATAATACGTATGTTTGTTCTTTGAAGTCTTATAGGTAAATTGCCAAAAGAATACCACCTGGAACAGCTAATTTAGAACTTCGAACATGAAATAACAAAAAATCCCTCACTAACTGACTGACACTTCACTGTACCAAGCACTACCTAACCTTGTAGGGTCAGTGGAAAAACCCCATTATCCTACTATTTCTTTTTTTTAATTATGCAAGTTTTTATTCTGAATCTTCTATAAGGACAATCATCATCGAATGTTGGCGCCAGAAACCCGAAAATAGAATCGGATACCAAAGAGCAGACACAGGCACAACCGATGGAAGAGGTCCCCGAAACCATCGCCACTAAAGTCCAGGAGCGAATAAAGGCTCATATGGACTGAGGATTGAAAAATTCGATTCCAAATCATTTCCACTGTGCCAAAACACTTTCGTTAAACATCTTCTTTTTTTTTTACGTCTCTTATAAGTCAATTCTTTCACAGTTTTAATTTTGTAAATTTGTCAATAAATATGCAGATCACAATACACCAAGACATCAGTCTAAATTCAATTACTGAACTAACAAAATGAAATTAAATCATATAGTAAATTATATATTATTCTAATAAATGATTTATTTGTCCTCAACAGCTCGTGTCAGTGATATATTTGATGCGATAATGGCAGATTCCATAGCGAAGAAAATATTAGAAAAAGAAACAGAGAAGAATGTAGAAGTAACAAGACAAGTAAGATTTACACACATTCAATTTGGTGATATTTAATGGTTAAGATCATATGATGAATGTTTCATGGTGTAATAACTAATTAATATAGCTGAAGTATACAGTAATTTTTGTTTACATTTATTTCAAGAACGTGTTATCACCAACTAAAGCAGAGACGAAGTACAATCCAGGTAAGACATTCTTGTTTGCTATTTCCCTAAGTAATTGATTAATACACCTTTTTGTATTCAATATTTCAGAGGCCCTTTACATAGCCTTATAACCGAGGCACATTTAAAACTAATTCACAACCATTATAGGTATGGTGGCATTGAAAGATTGATAGCGAAATAGAAATGTTAAATGTACATTGTCGGCCAGAAAAAAAAACAAGACAAAACAAAAAAAATAAAACAACAAAAAAACAAACAAAAAATCAACCTGGACGAACACCTCATTCAGAAGGGTAGATCATAACTTCGGACAAGGGAGAGATCGAAATATACTCGCTGACTCATAGACACTTCACTATAATAAATCCGATATCAACCACCAGCAAAATTTATGCAGTCTATGCAAAACAAATCATGATTATTATACTTTGTTTTTCACTTAAATGTTTTAAGTTTTTCTTTTAATTTAATTACAATTTTAAATTTTCTATTAACTCTACTATAAGGGCAATCATCATCAAATTTTGACGCCAAAACCCCAAATACAGAACCGGATGTAAAAACCAAGAAGCGGACACAGTCGATGAAAAAGGTTCCTGAAAACATCGTCGATGAAGTCCAGGAGAGAATAAAAGTACCGGTACTCAAGTTCACAAGAGATGAAACAAGTGATTGGCAACCATCTTGCAATGAATTTATCATGAACATCTGGGACTTTGGAGGCCAACCGATATATCATGTGATACAACGAGTAAAGTCATTTTATTAATTAATAAATGAAGTAGAATTTAAATCAAACTTAAAAAATATTCTAGGTATTTCATTCAGTTTTAATTAATTGTGGAAGATTATCTTGTAGATTTTCATGGTATCTTTTGCCGTTGTTTGTGTGGTATTTAACCTAGAAGATGACCTTGACGCTCCAGCTAAAGTCAAGGATCCGACTACTGTAAGCATTACGTTTTTAAACATTTATTATCTCTTTTACTGACACAAGTTTTTACTTAATATATAATAATTTGTACAATACTGTATTTTATTTTTTTATTTTTTATTTCAGGGTGAAATGTATCAACATCGAATGACAAATCTTCAGTTCATTCTTTACTGGATTCGTTCAGTATACACAAACAGTAGAGATTCAAAATTGGATGATGGACAACTTTCACCGCCAGTACTAGTGATTGGTACGCATCTAGGCAGCCTCGAGGGGAATGAAGAGGAAAAGAAAAGAAAAGTAAACAACTATGTCATGAACAAAGCAAACAATCTGACAGCAATTTACACTTATAAACAAACTTCAGAAAAAAAACATAAGTTATTCAATTGAATTTTATTAGTGTAACACATAAAAATGGCGTGAAATTTGCCTATTTTGTCAAAGATTATGATATAAATATTAAAATATATTTTACATTTTACAGATCTGACTAAAAGTGGGTTAGAATAGATGGTTAAGTCGAACAAGTGCATTATAAAATTTGGATATAAAACACCAAGAGCATTGCCATTTAAATTAAAGATAAAATACAGAAATACTAAAAAAAAATTTAAAATGTTACGATGTAATAAAAATTCATTCATTCATTCATTCATTCATTCATTTAATCATTTATTTATTTATTCTATTTTTCCATAACTCTGACATGCAGAAGCATTCACCTGTTGACTAAATATGTGAAGTTCAAGTTCTGCCGCATAAATATATGCCTTGAGTAAAACCATGGATCAATTTCTGTGGCATGACATTGAGGGCCTTGAACCCAGGCTACACTAGTGAACTATATCATTAAGTGCAGCACTGGTTCAAGGCCCTAAATGTATTTATTGCGCGCCATACACATTTTAATTGGTGTGTCATATTCAGTTTTTTTACCTGATTATTCCGTCTTGTTACCTAAATTAACTTACTTGTTGTTTGCACTGTCCAGAATGAGAAACAAATATTAAGGGACTTGTGTCAAGTGTATTTTAAATTGTTTTGATCACGACTGACACAAGACCAAGTCAACCATTGTAATCATAGCAAACTATTTGGATGGTGTTTACATTGACATTGATTTTGTCTCCATTTGTACAGTTTTAGCAACAGCATAACTGTGGTCCTGCAGTAGAAGAGTAATACCTGAACAAAACAAAATTATTATTTCTAGTTTTTCCCAGATTACACTTTGTTCGTTCAACCAGCAAGTTATCCTCCTTTTTACAACTGACCTACATCCCCTTTAAAACATGGTGTACTTATATTATTGCTTATCAGTCCTCAGTACCAACTTAAGTGCAAGAAGTATGGAAATGGACTAGGGACTAAATAAAGGGATCTCCGTGACATCATTACTGATATCATCATTATTATCATCAACATCGGTATTGCCGTCGTCATTTTCATTCGTCAATAAATAATGCAAACAACATAAATCACATATGAAAGTCATCATCATTGACATTTTCATTTGTCATCGCCATTGTCAATGTCATCATCAATAAATAAATCCATCAATCAATTATGTAATCAATATATCAAACAATCACCATCAATTGATCAATCAATATATAGATTTATATATTGTTCAATTGACTATTTGACCTATAGATTGATTATGATTGATTGGTTGATAAAAATACACTTAAACTAATCAATGAAAATATAGAAAAACTTACAGAAACGTAAAAATGACAGAGATCAAAGTATTGATATTATTTTTCTTGTTATTATAATTTATGATTTACTGCTGCTAACTATATATTTCGTTAATGTAGGCAGAAGAAATATTCAGTAAAATTCGGGAAGCATTGGAAGGAAAACCTTATGAAGCATTGGTGTTCCCTACTTTCTTTGCTATTGAGAACAGCTTACCGTTCGCCAGGAGCAATGCTTCTAAAATCATGGACCAAATATTAAAGTTCGCAAAGAAGATGGTTAGAAAACTTCCTTTGAAATGGTTGCTTGTTCAACAGGAAATCCAAAAGTTGAAAGTGAAGCATATCTACCTACCAACCAAAAAGGTAGACATTTGATTATTTACAGAAAGTCGCAACTTGTAGGAGTGAGTTGGCGCAGCGGTTGCCGTTCTGCTTCTCATTGAGGTCGGCGTTTCAAATCCCTCGCTGTGCATTTCGCTTGTGTCTAGGCAAGGAACTTTACCTATTTTTGTCTCTGTCCGCCCAGAAGTACAAGTGGGTACCTCGTAGGTTCAACGCAAAATGCGCTGATTACAGCTGCAACATTATGGAATTCTCTCCAGCCATGTGTATCATAAGTGCTTGATACAATATCAGGGTGAGAGGGGGTAATAATGTGAAGCGCTTAGAGGCCTTGTTGTCATTAAGCGCTATGTAAGTCTAATAATTATTAACTTGTGATTATTCTTTTTCATTTCATTAAAATATTAATTTTTACAAAAACAGAAACAGCAAGAAACAAGCACAAAAGAACAGACAGGAACACCGCCCAAAAGTGAACTTAATCACTTGTTAAGCATTATCTTCCAGTTAAAAAAAGAATTTAATAAACTTGTCACTTATTTGCGAATTTATATCGTTTGTCTGTTTATGTTTCAGTATCTCTTTCTGCACTTGTTTAAAACCATTAAACTTGGGGTTTTTTTTTTCTTTATCAGGTGATCGCTTTAGTTAAGCGGTTTGGAGTCAAACAAGATGCTCAAAGGGTACTGCTTGAGTATCTACACGACCTTGGCGAGATTCTCTACTTTCCTGATG
>NW_022713967.1:14168-18242 GCF_011630105.1 Anneissia japonica
GAGTAACTAAGTTCATAGAGAAATTCCAAGTAAAAGATGATGAGCCTAAATTGTCGTATGAGCATGTGGAGTTGAATATCGATCAATTTCACAAAGTGGTTATGAGTGTAGCAACAATCAGGAATCGCCGTATGTTTAAGGTAAGTAGGAGTATTATGACACTTTTAAAATTTCTTTTAATATTATTTTTATTACTTTTTTTATGAATGGAAAGTTTAAACATAGGCTTAATGGTAAAAATAGAGTATTAAAAATTTGCAAATATTGTTTATATATATTTAAGTATACAAATACAATACACATAAGACTACACATTTCATACATACGCCTGAATATAATTAATAAAAATCAATGCTGCTAAAAACATGTAAGTCACCAACATAAACATCGTCGTCACTGCAATCATTAAAAAAATATATAGGCCTAAATATAATTGCTGTATATAATTGCAATACTGTTTTGCAGTATGAAATATAAAGAACATACACACAGAAAAAAAACTACTAGAACTGCCAAGAATAAATGAGTATTAAAATCATATTTGTCTTCAAATGACAGATTCTTAATGTTATGTTTTCTAGACAACAATCGCAATCTTGGAACCCAGTCAGGAAGTTGAGCCCTCACCGACAGTGTGTAAAAAGGTACTACACCTTTCATTGATTTGAGAGACTTTCGAGAATCAATTTGAATGTTCTAATGTTTTAAATTTATGTTTTTCCTTAATGTACATTAATTATTTAACATAGATTTAACCTATTTTTTTCATCTCCACCAGGTACTGAGTTTCCTCGAAAAGGAACTAAAGCTATTTTGTCTGAGTGGTGTACGAGGCATTGAATTAACGAGGTACATTACTTGCGAATGTAGTTCAGACTTAAGTAGTGCCCACATGCAAATCGTGCGCACATTTGACGAGGATGTGCTACCATGTGGAAGCAATATATTGCCGCGCTACCGTAGACTATTTGGAGATGACGAGCCACGATTGCAAGGTAAAGTACAGTTATGTTCATTGAGGTCTACTTTGGTAAATCTATTTGGACAAATATGAAACAACCAAATGAACTTATTAATAGGACTAAAAAGACGTCTGTTAAGTGTTACAATATAACACACATTTGCCTATTTAAACAGAAACAAGTGACATAGTATCCTACTGATTTGCTCTATATAAAAACCCTGTGCAAAATTATTCCTCGTAAGCTGTGTTATGAGAGAAAATAATAGATTTTAGAAAAGAAAGGCCAACGTGAAATGATCATAATTAAAGCAAGGTTGAACAATTACGAACAACTTGTGTTATCAAAGGCAATGTGTTGTTTTACCTTGATGTATTATTCCATTACTCTCTAGATCATCCACAGTCTCAGCAAGTAGCACATATACCAACAGGTATGTTTATGATTTTTTTAAAATAATGGATCACATACTTTATATCTGATGGAAGATGGTGCTGGTTTATTTGAAAACAAACGTTTTGTTGCAACTAACTGGTTTTAAAAGTCATCTGTACTGCTGGATAATGGTTTAAAAGTTAATCTCATGCTATTATTTTTCCAGAATCTCCAACCCCCTAATTTCATTATTTATTCGGTCTTTTAAACAACATTATGCATAAACAGAAAATAAATAAGTACTGAAATTTGGGGAGACCAGGGATCAATTGCATTGGCATCATTTTTTTCTTTTGTGAAAGTTTTAATTTTCTTTTCTTTTTCCTAAAACTCATGTCAGATACAGATAATCACGGTTTCTATATAATAATTATCTTGTGTGTTAGGCTTTGTGGATGACGCCACCATTGTGACAGTTTCTGACGATTTGAGTCTCAGCTGGAGAAGGTTTGGTGTCCGTTTGGGGCTTAAGTGGTCAAAAGTGAATGTGTTCAATGCTAATGATATGCAGACTGATAAGGCTGCCGAAAATATGATGAATTACTGGAGGAGCAGACTTGGTACCGATGTTCATCAACGTAAAGTGTTGTGCACTGCTCTGACACAACATAAGCTCAGGCAACTAGCTGAAGATTTGTTAAAGTGTGAAATTAGCAACGCAAATCTTGTCCCTCAACAAGCAGGTAAGTATTTGATTTCGGAAATACATAGAAAATTAACCTCATATAGCTTGTTTCTATTTTGACCAAAGTAACAAATAGTACACACCACTGTCAATGATGTCATTAACTAAGTGTTTTTTACTTGCTGTGTAATCTCTATAAGGAAAATGTTGTAATGATCAAGATTTGCTGTTCATTTGCGACAATCTGGATCCCGAATCATGGAGGAGACTGGGAGTACGTCTTGGACTCAAGTGGACCGATATAAAAAAGATAGCAAAAAACAACAGATTGGTTGATGACTGCATCATGGAATTGCTGGTTACTTGGAGGAATAACCAATCAAGGAGCCAACAAGTACCAACCATGGTGAACGCTTTGAGACAACATAATTTTGTTGGACTTGCACAACGTGTATGTGAAAGGCATGGTTACAGTGACGAGTCAGAATTTGCAGCTCAAATAAATCAGCCTCAAATTCCAACACCAGTTCAAAGTTAGTGAAATTTAATAAATATATAATGCTACCATTTACGCACATCCTGGGAAACATAGCTAGCACGATTCCGATGCATCACGTGTTATGCTCTTTTATACAAAGAGGTATATTTCAAAATTATTTTTCCCCACACCTTAAGTCGCTTTGCGAACTTCCATGATCACTGGACCCTTTAAATTGGTTTGATCTACAAACTTTGCCCCTGTTATAATATAGTTGAGAACTTTTGGTACACACACTGTGTCCCTAAATACTTGTGAGGGAAAATCTTATAAGTAATTCGGTTCAGAATTGAACCCGCAGACTCCTGGTATCATAACCACTAGACCGCTAATCTTTTACTTAGTATCTGTATGATTTTGAATTAGAAAAATATTTTGATGATCAAGATTTGCTGTTCATCTGCGACAATCTGGATTCCAAATATTGGAGGAGACTAGGAGAGCGTCTTGGACTCAAGCAGACCAATATTGATAAGATAGAAAACAACAACAAAGATGTGGAAGACTCAATCATGGAATTGCTGGTTATTTGGAGGGATAGCCAATCAACAAACCAAGTACCAATCATGATGAATGCTTTGAGGCAAGAGAAGCTTTTTGGACTTGCAAAAAGTGTGTGTGAAAGGCAAGGCTACAGCGATGATTTAGAAGTTGCGCCAACTGAGATAAATCTGAATCAAAAAACAAAACCAATGCAAGGTTAGTGATCTTTATTGCCATTTTTGTGCTTACTATGGAACATTGCTGGTACGATTCCTTTGCATCACGTTCTGTGGACAGTAATATTTTAAATGTTGGGTTCAATGAAAGAATAATTGAAGATTGTGTTGTTTATGGTTGATAATAAAACTACTACAGATTCTAGTCTTCAGTCATGTTAAGAAATTAATAAAAAGAGTGCGTGATTAATATTGATTATGTTGGAACCAATTGTATGAATGTTAATAAATACTCAGTGTATGGAGTCGGTAGTATGAATGGTATCTTTTATTGTGTATTTTTTATTCATAAAACTTGGAACCAATAATATGCATATGAAATGTATTTTAAAGCCGGTAGTTAATGTTAATAATTATTAATATTTTCAAGAAAATGGTAGATAACATTCAGGTCAATCGAAACGTAGCTTGGGCTGTTTAATTAATTGGTGTTACCACCCCACAGGGCAGTTCCAACAATTGGGGAGAAATTCTGTTACATAGCTCCCCTCTTAGCCTGATTCGTCCCTTGAATCAAATATAAACTTTACACATCAATAACGAAATTTTATTAAGATAACAATAAGTCTAATCAAAGGTTCTACTGTGCCTCCGATATGATTGCTTGTTGACGAACTCTAACAAAGTGTCTAGTGTGCATCTGTGTCATTAACTAATTTAACTAATTATTAACTTTTTAGTTCCTATGCATGTAATGCAATAGGAACTATTGTAATCACTCTTGCTATTTCCTATGTTTTTTATTGTGTGTAGTGTGTATGTGTGTGTGTAGACATTTATGCAAATGCGCATGCG
>NW_022713967.1:20380-27650 GCF_011630105.1 Anneissia japonica
GTGTTGTGCACTGCTCTGACACAACATAAGCTCAGGCAACTAGCTGAAGATTTGTTAAAGTGTGAAATTAGCAACGGAAATCTTGTTCCTCAACAAGCAGGTAAGTATTTGATTTCGGAAATACATAGAAAATTAACCTCATATAGCTTGTTTCTATTTTGACCAAATTAACAAATAGTACACACCACTGTCAATGACGTCATTAACTAAGTGTTTTTTACTTGCTGTGTAATCTCTATAAGGAAAATGTTGTAATGATCAAGATTTGCTGTTCATTTGCGACAATCTGGATCCCGAATCATGGAGGAGACTGGGAGTACGTCTTGGACTCAAGTGGACCGATATAAAAAAGATAGCAAAAAACAACAGACTGGTTGAAGACTGCATCATGGAATTGCTGGTTACTTGGAGGAATAACCAATCAAAGAGCCAACAAGTATTAACCATGGTGAACGCTTTGAGACAACAGAGTTTTGTTGGACTTGCACAACGTGTATGTGAAAGGCATGGTTACAGTGACGAGTCAGAATTTGCAGCAACTCAAATAAATCAGCCTCAAATTCCAACACCAGTTCAAAGTTAGTGAAATTTAAAAAATAAATAATGCTATCATTTACGCACATCCTGAGAAACATAGCTAGCACGATTCCGATGCATCATGTTTTATGCTCTTTATACAAAGAAGTATATTTCAAAATTATTTTTCCCTACACCTTAGGTCGCTTTGCGAACTTCCATATCACTGGACCCTTCAAATTGGTTTGATCTACAAACTTGGCCCCTGTTATAATATAGTTGAGAACTTACACTCAATGCGTCCCTAAATACTTATGAGAATTGAACCCGCAGACTCCTGGTATCATAACCACTAGACCGCTAATCTTTTACTTAGTATCTGTATGATTTTGAATTAGAAAAATATTTTGATGATCAAGATTTGCTGTTCATCTGCGACAATCTGGATTCCAAATTTTGGAGGAGACTAGGAGTGCGTCTTGGACTCAAGCTGACCGATATTGATAAGATAGAAAACAACAACATACAGGTGGAAGACTGCATCATGGAATTTCTGGTTACTTGGAGAGATAGCCAATCAACAAACCAAGTACCAATCATGATGAATGCTTTGAGGCAAGAGAAGCTTTTTGGACTTGCAAAAAGTGTGTGTGAAAGGCAAGGCTACAGCGATGATTCAGAAGTTGCGCCAATTGAGATAAATCTGAATCAAAAAACAAAACCAATGCAAGGTTAGTGATCTTTATTGCCATTTTTGTGCTTACTGTGGAACATTGCTGGTACGATTCCCTTGCATCACGTTCTGTGGACAGTAATATTTTTAAATGTTGGGTTCAATGAAAGAATAATTGAAGATTGTGTTGTTTCTGGTTGATAATAAAATTACTACAGATTCTAGTCTTCAGTCATGTTAAGAAATTCATAAAAAGAGTGCGTGATTAATATTGATTATGTTGGAACCAATTGTATGAACGTTAATGAATACTCAATGTATGGAGTCGGTAGTATGAATGGTATCTTTTATTGTGTATTTTTTATTTATAAAAATTGGAACCAGTAATATGCATATGAAATGTATTTTAAAGCCGGTAGTTAATGTTAATAATTATTAATATTTTCAAGAAAATGGTAGATAACATTCAGGTCAATCGAAACGTAGCTTAGGGCTGTTTAATTAATTGGTGTTACCACCCTACAGGGCAGTTCCAACAATTGGGGAGAAATTCCGTTACATAGCTCCCCTCTTAGCCTGATTCGTCCCTTGAATCAAATATAAACTTTACACATCAATAACGAAATTTTATTAAGATAACAATAAGTCTATTCGAAGGGTCTACTGTGCCTCCGATATGATTACTTGTTGACGAACTCTAACAAAGTGTCTAGTGTGCCTCTGTGTTAACTAATTATTAACTTTTTTTAAATTAAAAACACAAAACAAAATTTAATTATGTCCTCTGACGTAGAAAGTGTCCTCCACCTCGTCTTAAACTTCAGTAACTTGAAAAAGTATCGCCCCTTGCAGTCCCGGCAGGTCTGCTTCTAACCTCCGCTCCATCTTCTACTGGTCTCGAGCAGAGGCCAGTTCTGAACCAGGGAATAACTGCAGGCTTGGCATCAAATTTAGTATCCTCCTTTATTTCTCTGGGCACTTCCGGACCACCGCTGGGCCTATCATGTCTCATTTTTTTACTAATTTGATTTAGACCAAAATCACCTCAGGGATATTAATTTCTGATATTTCCGATCACTTGCCTATTTTTCAAATTATTCAAAATTTTACTTTAAAGACCAAATAATCTGATGACTACTTTATATCTGAGTCTGCTTTAATTTCTGATATGGCAAGAAGTGATATGAAATTTTTTATTCCACCTTTATTTGTATATATACAACAGCCATTTAAAAACAATCAAGGTTAAAGTAAAAGCAACTTAGCATTCATGGATAACATCTGCTTTTCTGAACTCTAGCAATAGAAAAAATCTGTTATAATTATAAATCCTAAGTTTAAAATAAAAAGGCATATTGCAATTATTGTGATTTTTGTTAACATCTGTAAAAATGCCAAAAAAAAAAACAACTATTTTTATAAAAAGCAATGTTAAAAAAAATGTGTATGTAATAAATATGATTATCACACCAAGAAACTATACGAAAAACCATATTACAAATATCATGTTCCACCTTAATACAGTACTAAAATTTTAGGCACTCGAAATATATATGAGTACTTTAATGATTACTTCATAAATATTACTAAAAACTCCTCTGTTAGTGAAAATCCAATGGGTTATGTTAAAAATAATTCTATAAACTAATTTTTATTATTCCAATCATTGATCAAGAAGTTCTTGATTGTATTTTTTGTCTTAAGTCATCAAATAGCTTTGGTCATGATTATATACCTCTAAAAATTAAGCTTTTTGCAAATGCAACAAATGTGAAAATGTTCACCAATAACTCACTTTTTTAATCTTTTTCGTTTAAAAACAGAATTGTTCCTGACAGCTTGAAAATTGCAAAAGTGATACAAATTCTCGAAAAGGGGGACAAAACTGATATCTCTAATGACAGACCAATTTCTTTTCTTCTAGTTTTTTCAAAAATACTCAAAAAATTTATGCACTCTATAGACTATATAGTTTTCTTGCTGTCAATATGGTTTTTGTAAAAGTCACACAACTGAACATGAAATTATTGAATCAGTTAGTAAAATCTTGGATTCATTCATAGCCGTCAAGGTCCCATTCAATGGAATATTCATCCCAGTTATTTAACAGAAATTACAAATATTAATAAATTTAATAGTGAACTGAGATACCCTTTATGTCCAAATGTATATAGTCAGTAAGTCATTGAAGTTTTATTTTTGCTGTACTTCTGCTTCTCATTGTCATTTTTTGTTATTGTAAATCCGGTTCCAGGGCTAGCGGAGACAGGTTTACTTCAAGGCTAGTCCTCATCGAAGCCCTGTTCATTATTTTCTGGCTGCAATAAATTTGAATTTTTTTTTTAGGATCACCTCATTCGTCCTCGACTGTGGATGCAGCTTATCCATCCTCGACTAAGGATACGCTTCAACCATCATCGTCCACGCATGAGCAGTCCTGTATGCAAGGTGAGCTGATGTGTGTGTGTATATATATATCGTCGCTCACATCACGAACTAACACATCAAAGTAGATTGTGTTAGTTCGTTAAATCAAAAAAGCGCGTCAAAATACGCGCTGTTGTTGTTAAGGACTTTTTGTGTGGTAAAGAATACGGAATTGCTTGACAACCATTACGCGCTCGTTTTGACGCGGTACTGTGATTTCACGAACTAAAACAATCTAATTTGATTGTGTCAGTTCGTGATGTGAGCGACGATTTTTTAATAACAGTTCCTTACCTGTCATCTATATTTTCTACTTTAGGGAAAGTAGAATCCAAATCACCTGATAATTTATTAAACTATAACAAAATCAAAACAGATATTTCGATAGCTCCTGCCTCTCTATTTCGAACCACTGGATCAGCCATTCCTCCATATTATAAAATGAAACATTCAGCACACGATATCAAAAGTCTTGTGTACCTCATTAATTAAGTAAATAAAAAATTGAAACCATTTTTTTAGTATGACAATGTTATGCCTTCGATCGCCACAAAATTCTCATTCTGAAAGTGGGTCGCCACCTAAAAATGGTTGAGAAGCACTGCTCTAAATAAATGAATAAAAAACACAGAGACTTCATGGTTCAACATATTCAAATACCACCAGACACACTCTATTTCACAATATAAATCAAGATAGCCGTTAACACTGTTGACTTTTTGCCATTCTTCTGAAGATATCATATTATGCATGGAACTTTATTATATCTCCAACAGTTTTTAGGTCAAAAGTATCGATTGAGACGTGATATTTTCATTTTATTTTTTAGGCATCCCCCCAGAGGATTTTGTCCGTTTGCAGAAAGTTGTGTCAGATTGGTGGAAGAAATATGCTAGTATCGATATGCTGAAAGTTTTAATTAGACAGTTTAAGGAACAGGTGGGTCTTGTTAACATTGAAAACACAAATAGTGTGATGGCTTTATTTAGTTTACTGAAAGCAAATGGTTTAATCAGCATTTCAGAACATGCCCTTATTTTTGAGGCTGTTAAGATTTGTCGGCTTGATGGTGTTCAGTCAGATATTAACAAAATAAAGCCAAAGTTTGAAAGTTTTAAATTAGAAGATGTGGAAATCAGGATATTTTCCCCATATAGACAAAATCTGATCAGATTTGGCAAAATTTTGGACAGGTCGTCTATTACTGAAATTGGTTACTTTTATGAAATAAATGAGAAAGTACACAATGGGGATCCATGGCTTCTAATATGTGCACTGGAAGACAACAAAGTTATCAAAGAAAATTCAGCAGAGGATTTGATCAAAACATTGAGATCAAACAGAATGGGCGATTATGCGGATATATTAGAAGGTAACCAATAACAAATATGGTTACGTCCTTTTGAGCCGATCATACTCATTCATGGTAGAGTGTATTTGATACTAGAAGTGAATCATAGATACTATTCGTAAATTTTATTTTAAGTGGATATCAATTTAATAAACGTATTGACCAACCTAAAATCTGGACCGAGTATTTATAAAAATGTTACAAAAAATAATATATTTATTGTGTAATACTGGTAACATTTAAATTGCGATAGAATTATCAACTATAATTAGTATATTAATTATGAATTACATTTCTCCCTGAAATTAAAGGCCAATTTTGGAACCAGGTTTTACTAGTCTGGAAGAGCTTGGTCCCTAATTAGAATCTCCCTTTTATTTACTCATGACTTCCAGTCTGTATAATTATGAAGATCACATGACTATGCATTAATAGTTATTATTTACCTATTATTTTATTTTTTCTTTAAATATCTCTATTTAGAGGGAAATTACGAAATGATTTAGTAAAATGTAAGATTGTTTAATTCCAAGTGTTCTGGAATGGCTCTACAGTTACTGTATACTGCTATTAATGTTTTATTACTGTAAAGCCCATTTGTCATTTTAATGATAGTACTCACCCTTTACTCAAAGTACTTGTCCTAGCACGAACCAGGACTAAACGGTTCAGATGTTCGCCCATACCCAATGGAATTCATTTATTTAATTCATTTAATTTATTTAACTTGAATGTCAAACGATAGTTATCGTCATTGAATTTAAAATAAATAATATCCTGGATGTTTATGATTAGACTCAGATACCCCGCCATTGTATCCTAGTCAAGATTAATGTTATTGTTTTTGGTGTTGTTTTTGTAACCCCTGTGCTTTTATAATTATAATTGGTTCTTGACTTGCACGTGTTATTTATGTACCTGGTGTATTTTTGTGTGTATGTTTGTATGAAATTGTTAGAGTTTTCTTGTATTCATGTGCAATTTTTATATTTTTGAACTGCAATTGATATCTGATATTGAATTCTTTTCTATTTATTGTAAATAAAATTTTTCATAAAATAATTATAATTTTAATTAATGCTCAATTCAATTTGTTGTAAATGACATTTTAAGTCATTAACTATACTATAATGTTAATTAATATTTAATATTAAATTATATATATATATGCGTTACAATTTCTTTGCTTTTGTGATTTGATGTTTGTTGGTGTTGATGTGTACGTGTTTATGCTGGATTCAAGAAACATTTCTGTTTATGTATTTTAATATGTGAATAGACCAATAAAGTTTATCTTATTCAGTTATTCTTATTCAGTTCAGTTAATATAGTGACAATCGCAAAAATTAAGGGCGCACGAAAATTGATAAATTCAAAATTATAGTTTTGTCTTTATTATTAATGTAAAAAGCTCTATAGCTAGTTATACAACTGTTATTTCCTTAATAAATATACCGTGGAAACGTTCCGAAAGTTCCACTGATTAATCTCAGATAAGAAAGTAGAATACCAATCTTTATCAATACACACCAATCTTTTGGTGTGCGCTGGCTACTATTCTATGTTTAAGTCATAAAAAAAAACAATAAAATATAGAAAATATTGCATTCACTATTTATTTTATAGTGGTCTTAAATTCGATGGAAAATTTTGCGCAACATACAGAGCAACAGCTGCGATTTTTGACATAATATTCCAATCGTTATCTTCATCACCATTATCGTATTTATATTCATCATCATCATGGTGACGGTGATGATATGGATATGATTATGATGATGATGATGGTGCTGGTGGTGGTGATGACCATGATAATGACGATAATGATAACAATGTCAGCGCATAGATGTTTCCGGTGATATTCGTCGGTTTTTAGCAATATCTTTTGATCAAAATCGGATCAATTTGTCTAAAACGGTTTATTGTAGCTGAAATATTACTCTTTTAATGTTCTTTAAATCATATTTTTAAAGTAAATTGAAGTTCTGAATAAACAAACTACATATTTTGACCTTACTTTTTTAAGATATTCACGATGATTGGTCAATTTTTTGCTCCGTCACTTTTGACCTAAGGAAAAACTTCCAATCAGATACAAGTTGTATTTTGCATTGTGAGGTATTAGGAATCAGTGAGGCGTGTTATTTGCCCCGACGAAATCCGATTTTGTAACGAGTCCATTGAACATGTCAGTTTGATAATTTTAATGATAGTAAATTGCTAACAATATATATCACTGTCAAATGTATTAGGCCCTATGTCAAGATTATCATCATCTATTTTATATATGTAATTCTAACATA
>NW_022713967.1:28500-38960 GCF_011630105.1 Anneissia japonica
CGTGAGTAGTTTGTTAGGTTAGGTTAGGTCCAATTTATAAGTCCCTATTTGTAATCCCCATTACCCAATAAATCATTATTAAGTATATAACTAGAAAAGGTTCCTCTTGTTTTATTTGTGGCCACATATGTAAACATCTTCCGACTGAGCCTGCGCGTAACTGGAACCCGAGCCCCCACGACGAATTAAGTGACGGATTCGTTCGGATTGCACAAGGTGTGGTATATTACATTATGTTCTACAATCATTATAAATATGAATATTTTGTCATGCTCTGGATGAGATGTATCATTAGGAATTTTATCAAGTTGCCAAAAAATATATGTTATTAGTATTTTTTTACAATAAATTCTTAGCAGTTTTGATTATTCAGTAAAGTATCGCTTTATTAAGCATAAAAGGTGCAGTCAAATAACGTACCAGATGATGAACTTAATATTAAAAACAGCCGTTTTAATATACATCAATGTTTAATTGCTGTCTCTTATACACATCTAGATGTGTATAAGAGACAGGCATTTGTTTCTTGTTTCAATCAAAATGTGTTGGTTTTGGAAGCTGATTAGAAAGCATAGCCTACATGATGTCATATTATAGTAACTCGATGCCTATCAAATAAGTAATAAAAATTCGCCATAATTCATCAAATATCCGTGGCCTAGGCGACCCCCTCTCCCCACCCAAGTGAGACTGATTCGCTCCACCAGGCCCCCCGTCGGGGCCTTTAGCCCCTCCATCGGGCAGGTCCTGGCGCCACCCCTGTCGGAGGGCCAAAGTGATTTTTTTATTCAACTCAGAGGGCGCACCCAAACTTAGATGTTTCAGTGCACTTTCAAAAAACCATCATATACTGTTTTATGGCCACACTTCATGCTCAGTTTTACGATTACATGTACTTTTTACAAATAGTTAGTGCCAGACCACAAAAAACAAGGTGTTTCTAGTAGAGGTTGGTTGGCGGGTCGCACACTGAGTGTTTGTAATTCATTTTTGCAGGCCGCAAAACAATCACAAGTTTTTGATAATCTGGACAGAGCATTATTTTAACGATCCCAAATTTGTTGAGAGATTGTCTGCCTGCTGCTGCTGGGACTTAAAACATTTTATAATGAACCATCACCATAATGACACCCACTTGTACGACCGTCGCACGACGAATCCACATTTGCTTCCGTTGAGCGATAGACGACGCAACGCCGCCTGCGGATTGTCAATAATCTGAACGGATCCGTTGGGTTCGCGTTGCCGTCGCACGCAGTGAGTAACCGGCTTAAGAGAGATGCACGTAAGATGGTTTAGCAGTAGGAACTCTAAAATGTTGATATATACAGTAGTAGTATTATTTTGGTTATCATTGACTATTTTAAAATTTAGTGTAAATTATTGTATTACTTTCTGTGTTAAGGTGGAAAGAGTCACTTGTTTTCAATTCAAAATCACAAGAAACTAAATTTTTTGGACAGACGTAGGCCTATTGTACATAATCAAATGAGAAGTAAAGCGAATATACAAGCTTTTCAGAACAACTGGCACCATCATGAAATAGCATACCATGTACTTCCACTAATCTCAATGTTTACAGATTCCAACAAATTTGCAGGTGTGAGACTAAATCATGTTTTTGTTTTTTTTTGCAATGCCCAGAAATGTGTTCTCTACCACCGTGACCGACGGTACTATTTTTCAACTAGAAATTTATTACAAGCCCACAATTTTCCTTGACAATACGTATATTTTAAGATTTTCTGCGAGCCTATTAGGTACCTGTTTTTAATTGACAGCATTACATGCATGCGCAAGGATTTGGTCCCTTGGTATGAGCGCTTGTCAGATCTCAAATGCGCGAGTCTCGCACTTATGTGTGGTATGTCTATAAATCCTTGATACATATACATAGTATACTTCTACATTTATTTCGCATCATCTTTTAGTTTGATCGTGGTTTTAAAACTTACATAATGGATAAAAGTGAGTGTTGTGGGCAACCTAAAAGAGAAAAAAAACCCCGGAAGGATATTGTTAAGTTGCATCAGAATTGCTCCTACAGCCCAACAGCTAGCCAACATGTTATGAAACCGATGTTGATGATTTGCATCTCTCACACTACAAAGTACAGTAACAATTCGTTGTTTCAGCTGTGTATGCTTGTATGAAGGTTCATTTCATTTCATTATTTATTTGGTCATTTACAACAACAACAACAACAAAAAAGCTGAAATTTGGGGAGACCAGGGACAACCAGAGTGAACCAAATCACTGTAGCAAAGCCTGTTTACCCAACCCCAAATTCAGCAACACGTTAAAAGATCAAACGTTACAGCGAATCAAAATACAAAGAAACCTTACGAAGAAAAGAGGATGGGCAAACTAAAACTGCAGCATCGGTTAACAATCTAGGGAGCTGGTCCCAAACACGAGGCAACCTGATGGCTACCGAGTTGAAAAATGCTTGGGTCCAATTAACATAAAACGAACATGGTTTATGTTGACTGAAATTTTGTAAATTCACAGCTTCACAACCTACTGTAATTAATAAGGCGTTGTACATACTAATAATGAAGGAAAAATATACAAAAACAAAGAAGATACCAATGGTTTTTCTAATATCTATGTTTATTTACATATTCATATTTCCATTACTGTCTCTTGCTACTATTATAAACACATCAACCTTATATTATATTTTGGTTACCTGAAACATTATCACTATTGTTGTAGTTATTATTTTGTGCAAATATCAATGTTATATTTTCTTTCATATTACAGTACCTGACTGTAAATATATGTTCTATAGATAGAATGGGAATGAATACAGTATATTGCTACTTCATTTTGTAATTTAAAAAAAAAAAACCTTCCAAAATATAATTTACAACCATAATAAATATGCCAAGCATTAATACTGTACAGTAACTTAATATAGCAAACTACAGTAATTCCACCTGATCCAATCGTTACTACTACACTATTTAATACCATTATCACAGTGGCGAATCTAGGGGAGTGCACAGGGACACGTCTACCCAGTCATACCTCCCAAATGAAAAAGTTCAAAGCAACAAAAATTGTGCTCAATTAGATAAAAAAAAATCGCCTCATATCAACTTATTTTGCAAGCTATCAGCCACTCGCATAATCATCAAGTCCCCCACTGCTCCCCTCTCCCCCTACCATATAAAGACAACTTTTAGTGCTGTATGTATTGCATGTATTATAATGATTCTTAAAATGGAACCATGCATGTCAATACTCATTAGATTTATTTTGTCATATATACATGTACAATACACATACAATGAAATTGGGTCTGGTTCCCTAACAAACATAATATATGAAAATTAAAACTACTGTAGTGACTTGTTCAATACCCAAATAGCGGAGTTTTACATTGTTACAAAGTTCGTATTATTTCTGAGAATAGAGGTTGTTAGGATTCTCTCAATTAAGTGCCACTACGTATTCAATATATATTATCTGTAATATGTTCCAAGACTAACATCCTTGCTCAAGAATGGCCCTTATTCAATCATATTTATGGTGCGCTACTAAAGAGTAGTACTGTAGAGTTTTTGTTGTTCCCACATGAGAAATCACATGTCGAGGAATCATACAATGTTGATCAAAATCTGATAGCATTTCAAGAAGACTAAAGTAAGTATAAAAACATGTATTCAAAATAACTACGTATTATTATAGTAAAACTTTGTAAATTGGCAGTACTTTACTGATATTTAAAAGCGATAAATAGAATATGAAATTACAATAGAGGTTTTGACACATTTTCAACTTAAATAATGTACGGCGCCGTGTAGCACTAGGCGTACATAATAGCCATATATAGCGTAAAGTTTGTTGAGATACAGCCTTGGAGTTATCTACTAAATTTAAGCAAAAATTGTTTAAGTAGATGCTTGATTTGTTAACATTTTAAAGATGACCACTAGAGTACTCATAATTATAGGTATACTGTATATACAAATGTTACAAAACCCCAGATTAAAGAATTACATACTATGATAGCTTTAAAGTATATTTCTTATTTACAGAATCAATAACAATGCATTCAAGGTAATTAAAACAATCAACCACAGGGGACATAACCCAACAGATAATAGACCTTTCCAAAGTGTCAATTGAAACAGGCCCAGGAATACACACATGTTGTCCCATAAATGCACGTGTTAGTATAATTTTTAACAGTCGATTTGTGGGAACTTGGTAACAATATCCAAGGGGCTGGGCTTAACGGAAAGGTCCACATGCATGGCCCAACCCATTGAATACCACAAAAGCTGTTAATCATTTAATTTTGATTGACAGTCCAGCCAAAGTGCTTGAGGGACAACACCACATGCATGGCCCAACCCATTGAAACAAAATCTGTACAAAATAATAATACAAAATTTGTATTAACTCAGTTTAGGTAGAATATATTGCCTATTTTTATTTGAAGCTTCTTTTTATCCGCATTATCCCTGACAGGTTGATTGGAAAAGGGTTGACGTAATCCTTCACTCTTTCCACTTCAACATGTTACCAATTGTTCTATGTGGAGGAAAATATATTGATTATAGAAAGTAATTAAATAGCTTTAAAATAATAAAGCAACTTAATGGGTTTATTGGATTCCTGTCAATAATAATGAGCTCCTGAATTTTAAGTATCAGCATTAGTACAACAGAGGAAAAAAGCACTACCATAGTGTGCATGCACAAGTTTAAGGGTCCACGCAACACTAAACACACAGTAAACAGTAACAAAAACTAACTTTTACTCTTCAGATGATAGTACTGTATATGGACATAATAGGTACAGGTCTGAGATTGCTCCAGAGCTGAGGCAGATTGTTAATCTTAAGAGACCACACCTTATTATTACTTTATTTATTATACTGTTTTAAAAACGTATTTAGTTGAGCGCATAGAGGAAGTTCTTGCAATATACGCTATATAAATAGCAATTCAATATTTATTAATATTATAATACAGTAAAAATATAAGAATTGATCATTTTTGGCAGACTAATTATAATTGCCAGAATTTTGTAGAAACACATTACATATTTCTTTATCGTCAGTAATATTACAACTTAACCACATATAGTTAGAAAATAAGAAAATATTTACCCGTCGACAGTTTCATTTATTCTTTGGTGTTTTTATTACAGTTCCTTTACCCTCATCTGGTTTAGGCTTGTTTTTATTTTCAGATGGTTTTCTTGGACTTCAGAAATCCTTTACCAAAAGACATCCGCGTTTAAGAACGCCTCTTGAATTGTGGCTTTGACGAGAAACCGATGCTAAACGCATACTTTAACTTGTGTTTCAGATCCCCTGTACAGTGGCGTAACAATGGGGCCGGGGGGCTTGTGAAACTGAGGGCCCTTTTTGGATCCCGGTCACCAATTCCATCGTGGAATTTTAGATGTGCATTGTTAATCTAAATGTTTTTAACGACGAATAAAAGATACATATTGATCCAGAAAATAAACCACCTCAGACCCACCATGGTTGGGGCTGAGGTAAGAAAATTTATGAATATGGCACCTTTAGATGGCCGGAAATGGAACTTCACAGACATAAAATTGTGAATATAATTTTGTTTTTATCTCCAGTTAGAAAATATTTTTACAAATTTAGTGGGGCCCCGGGCCGGCAGCTCCCCCTCACCCTCACCCCACTCGCTCTTTTTTCCCGCCACTAGATATTTATGATAAATGTCCTACAGACACACATTATGCTGTTGCACGCGCACTTGTGGGGCTAAGATAAGAAAGTGTATTATTATGGCACGTCTAGATGGCCGGAAATGGCACTCACACGGACCTAAAATTGTGAATATAATTTTCTCTTTATCTCCATTTTAATCTCTTTTTTTTTTGACAAATTTGGTGGGGGCCGAGAGGGGGAGGGGCCGTCGTTGAATGTTATATAACATTAACATAATATGGTTTTCAAAAAAAAAAAATAACGGAAATAATATGACTTGATGTTTTTTCTTTATAAAATAAGGAAATTTGATTTTAATTGTGAAAGTTACTGTATTTAATTGCTATGTACATAGCTGTACCCGAAATGGATTTAAAAATCCACCATTTGGACATGTTGATGCAATGCGTAGATGTTTATTTAAGCGTTTGTGTGATACTTAATAAATTCTGTTGCCTATTATTATCTTTTTCGATAGTTTAACCAAAAATGATTGGGATATTTTAGCTTGTGTTTATTATTTTATTTTTTTACTTATTTATTTTTCACTGGCCTATCTTTTGTGTGTTATATCTATAATTATATTGAAGGTTTTATCTTTCGGTATGCATGGAAATAAAGTTTGTAGGAAGATGAAATAAATGACGTTAAAAGTAATAAAGGATTGGTAACCCACACGAAATTACAAACAAAAGATGAGAGTTAATTTTAACTGAAAACTAGAGCAATATTCGCAGGATATCTTTACATTGGATTGGATGTATTCGGTGTAAACACCAAGGATAGCCCACGAAAGTCTAGAAGAAGACTTATTTACAGTGGGGTCCTTCTGGTGGTGATTGGGCAGTACACCGGGAGACAATCCCCTACTCTTTTCCGAGGAGTGTACTGCGTTCTTATGCACACGGGACCAACGGCTTAAACGTCTCAGGGGACCAACGGCTTAAACGTCTCATCCGAAAGACGGTGCGCTATTGTAACTTGTATTTCAGCCCTCCAGCTGAAACACAAGGAGAGGCAGCGATGGGAATTGAACCGGGGCCCTAGAGATCTCCACGGTTCAGCGCACACACAGCGGCTACCAACAGATTAGCCGACTGATCTAAGCTGCTCTCTCTCTTAGGAACCATCCAAGCAAAACAGGCAAGATTTATTCCTTCAGTTATAGATATAAAGCGCTTAATTATTACAAAACCAAGTATTGCAGTCAAACTCCAATAGTACCGTAAGCTGTTGTTTCAAACAATAAAATCCTGGTATTCAACCCCTGGCCCGTGGGCCAACTCCGGTCTGCAAGAGATTTTTATGCGGTGCCTTGCAACATTCTTGCTAAAATAAATAATTATTTTTCCGACCGATTTTCAGTAGGCCTAGAGAAAAGGGTTTTCCGTTAATGGAAACCCGACCACCTACTCTGGCATTGTTACCCGGTACTCGGCTTTTTCTAAGTGTAGCTCACTGTATCTAGGTTTAAACACTCTAAAACAAGGGTAGTAGAATCCGGAAACCCAAGGGCTGTGAGGCAAATACAAAAAATAGCAACCAGAATTTTAATCTTTGGCCTTCATGTGATTTTTTTTAATGAGTATTTTTTGTAGAATTGCATAGTAGGATTGTTATTTGGTAACTTTCTGCCCTATTTTTGCATTCCATCTTACTATTTTTCTTGGATGGATATGATTAGGAAGTGGAGCAAAAAAAAAGGAGCCAGGCACTTGGGCAGATAGGCCTACTGAATATGATGCCCCTCACATGAACTACCTTATAAGTCTAAGTCTCGTAGGCCCTGTGCTTAAGAGCAGTTGAACGAACTTTCTTTGTGATTGAACACATGCATGTAGCAGTTCAACTAGCCTATGTTGACATTTTTGATATTCATTTGACTGACACTCATTTTTGTCAACCCCACTGAGTTACATATACCTGTTGTTAGATCAGCCTCAAATCAAACATTTTATTATAAAAATCCTGCTTCGGTGCTTGTGATACAGGCCGACAGACAGTCAGCGACGGTTGTGGGAGATAATACGATGAATACCTACCAGAGAAACAATGATAATGGCAAAGATAATAATAATAATAATAATAATAATAATAATACAGATAATAATAATAATAAATAAATAATAAAATAATTAATATTAATGATGATAATAATAATAATAATAATAAAAATAATAATAATAACAATTAACAATAATAACAACAATAATAATCATAATAATAATAAAAATAAGGATAATAATGACGATGAATAAAGTTCAAAATATTGCATTGAAGTGAATTCAATTAGTTATTAAAACAAGATTTGGAGGTCTGTACTGTCATGAAGGTGTTGTATTAATGATGTTTTAAATATTTCGCTTTATTATATTAATAGTTGATTAGGTCTAGCTTAGCCTATATTATTGTTAACATTATATTATATTTGTTTTACAAATAATAACTATAATTATTTCTAATTAAATTATTAAATATATACATTATATATTATATAGGCCTAGGCATATACATAAAACAAAAAATAAAATAATAATAATAATAATAATTTTACGATAGTTTGATTAATGAGATAATAATAATCAGCATATTAAATAAAATTACGTCCATGCAAAGCCTGCTTTTAAATAAAAATATTATCTATTTGATTCTGTTTAAAAAATATTTTATAAATTATCAGTTTATTTTCTGCGATAATTTTACGCACATGGGCTAATTCATGGTTGATAAGTAATATATATATATGAAAAAAAAAAGAAAAAAAAATAATAATAATTAAGGTGCTCGAATAATGGTTTAATTTAGAATTAATAATACTTATACCTATTTACGATAGTGTGATTAATGAGATATTTGTTGATTAATTTATAGAAATATAATAGGTATATACCGTTAATAATGATTCAGCATATTAAATCAAGTCGTCAATGTAAAATTTGTTTTTTCCAATAAAATGTTACCTATTTTATTCTGTTTCAAAAAAATAATCTTATAAATTATTAGTTTCATTGTAAATTCTTTGTAAACCAAATAATTTATGGTTTTGATTATTGAAGCATTAAACATTTCGGCGGTCTAACGCTGGATGTAAATGTAAAACAAAACAAAAGCAAATGCTAATAAATTATTATTGCGAGATTACCGCATATTTTTGGTAAGCATAGCTCAGAATGGTTCACACGAGGTGACAATCCGTCGAAATGCCGTACAAATAAACTGCAATTATGTAAATAATTTTCACACGAACTTACGAATATCTTAAATTATATAGGCCTACTGTATCTTAATAAATATATCTTAATTAACATCTTAAATTAGTTAATTACTAAATAATTAATAGATCGATATAAACATTGTGACCTATAATACCAAGCAAGTGAAAAAAAGAAAAAAATAATAAAAATTACAATTACCAATTATAATTACAAATCACGGGAATTTCAGAAGCTTAAATTTTAAAAGATAATTTACCCCTTTTTATTGATTAAAAGTAGTCATCTGAATTTTGGCAGCCATTTCACAAATGGCCGCTAAAAACATGTTCCGCCCGTTTTGTCTAGGTAACCCCCCCCCCCCACTTAATTTTGTATTTATATCCTAATGATGCCAAATCCGCCAGCAGTGAAAACTTGGTCACCAAACGTCACAGCTCAGGGCCCTGATTTTCACTATGCTATAATATAATGTAATATGAGTTTATTTTTAACTTGGCCTAGTTGCTCGTGATTTCTTCGGACATTTTCTATGGGGGGTGTGGGTCTGGGAAGCCGTGGTTTTTGTTAAGGGGATGGGGCAATCACAACCCCTAGATACGTTACTGAGGGATACCTTTGCTCAGAGATAAACGCCCTTTTGAATTGCTTTGATTTAATAAAACACTGTGTGCTCCAGAGGAACAAATTTGTAGCCATTAGATTACTGTAACCACAGACCGCTGCTGTAACATAGAATATAGATACCAGTGGCGTATCCTGAGGCTTGAATGGGGTGGGAGTAGGGATGGCAATTGAAATGGAAGGGTGGCTGTGGAGGTCTTGAATATGGAGTAGGGCTCCATAATTATGTAGGGGAGCTAGGTCGCAAATTATGGTGGAGGTGATTTTTAACTTCTTGAGCGTAATTTTTTCGGATATTGACAAAATGGAGGACCGACTAGGGGTGTTTTGTTTGGATGAGGGGATGCGCACCACTAGATATACAACTAAGAGATAGGCTACATTTGAAGTCCCAATATGAGCGGCCATTTGTTGAAATGCTTTGATTTGATACACTTTGCTTCAGTGACCCAATTTGGAGCCACTGCAGCACAGTAACTTTAGGAATACTAGTGGCGTATCTCGGAGTCTTAAAACGGGGGAATGGCATTTGGCAGAATGATTGGGGGGGGGGGATGTTGATGAGGGAATGTGGAGTGGGCACTAGCTTGCAAAAAAAATGTGATATTAGGTGACTCTTAACTATGAACATGATTTTTTCGAACATTTTCAATTGGAAAGCGAGTTTCTTAGAACCGGCCATGCGCCACCCATACAAAAAAATTCTATAGAATTCTATCAAAAAAAAACTATAGAATGTCTATAGCATAATTGTTTAGAAAATCTATAGAAAATTCTATAGAAATAACTATAGAAGCCCACTATAAAAAGTCTATTAAAAATCTATTAAAACCTGTCTCTTATACACATCTAGATGTGTATAAGAGACAGCTATTAAATGTATTACATCCATTTATTATTGTATTAAAAAAGAAGTA
>NW_022713967.1:39152-39790 GCF_011630105.1 Anneissia japonica
GCTATTAAAACTATATTAAAAATCTATTAAAACTCTATTAAAAATCTATTAAAACTATATTAAAAATCTATTAAAATTATATAAAAAAACTATAAAAAATTTATAAAAACTCTATAAAAAATATATTAAAAGACTTAAAAATCTATAAAAATTATATAAAAAACTATGAAAATTCTATTAAAAATCTATAGAAAGTCTATGAAAATTTTATATAAAAAAAAACCTTAAAAAAACTATAGAAAATCTATAAACAATTTTATAAAAACCACTTATAAATCTATAAAAATACATTAAATATTTGAATAGAAATTCTATACAATTGTATAGAAAGTGTATATAAATTTTTGTATATAGATTTTATATAGAAAATCTGTGTATTCTATAAAAAAAAAATGTGGTTGTTGTGTGTTTTTGGACAATTCAACTGGCCCACTTCCAATTGGTTTGCAATGGTCCCAGTTCCACTTGGTAACAATGGCTTTAATCAACTTCTGCAGACTTACAAAAAACACTATGAGTTCATATACAAACCATAATTTCTTTAATTTAAAACACCAATAAACATCATACGGTAGGGACATTACTTCCATAGGGTCTCATTTACTAGCATACCCCTTCATTTATAATCGTTTTGCTAA
>NW_022713967.1:42211-51903 GCF_011630105.1 Anneissia japonica
ATGTTATAGAATTCTATAGAAACTAGTTCCTCTATAAAACAATTTTATAGAAAATACTAATTTCTGTAGAAATTGATTAGACTCTATAGAAGTTCTATAAAGTTGTATAGAATTTTTATGTATGGGCAGGACCCGTGCTTCCTCTAGATATGAGGATATCTATGATACATACCGGTAATTGAGATACCTGTCTATTTTAATACACTGTGTTCCAGTGTACCCCAATTCGGCACCACCGGAGCACACTGAGGGATGTCTTTCTGTAACCCTAAAATTCACCCTACACATTAGCTTATATTTTAATCTGGTTAGAGGACTTTCCAGATTTTATGGCAGACGTTATAATTTTATGCATCACTTTGTGAAAATCGTTTTGCATTGTTGAATGTTATATAACATTAACATAATGTAGTCTTCAAAAAAATAAAATAAAAATAATAACGGTGATAATATGACTTGTCCTAATTATGATTTGAATATTAGGCTGCTTAGTAATCGTACTTTGTATGTTTTTTCTTTATAAAATGATTGTGAAAGTTACTATATTTAATTGCCATGTACCTAGCCGTACCCGAAATAGAGGGATTTAAAAAGCCACCATTTGGACATGTTGATGTGATGCGTAGAGGTCTATTTAAGCGTTTGTGTGTCTTGAGGATATTTCCCGCACAATTAAAATCGTAACGGTACTAGTTTGGTCTACAGGAGTTCGTTTTTTGTACAGGTCATTCCACTCATAGAAAAGCCTTTATATTGGAGAATATTAACTCCGGCTATATAAAATTGATTATAAGATTGGAAAATAATAATCTTGTTATTGTAGTAGTGACACGATGTCCACGTTTTAATTATTGTTATTTATTCGTTAACGTTATATATATTATATATCTAAATAATATACAATACAATACAATAAACTTGATTTTTGCCAATAAACAAAATACAATTGAACAAATCATGTCTTCAGAATAATTGCAAGAAATAGGGGAAACTGAAGTAGAAAACTTGTTTACCCTACATTTAAATAATATTATTTGCATTTTCTTTAAGACACAAGGCTAAAAAACGAAAAGTAAAAAAGTTGAATACATAAACCAAGAAGGAACGGATTTTAGTTAGTTGATGAAATTAAGAGAAAATCTTTTCTTTATATTTTCTTTTGAATTGAGAAGGGCATTTACATGTTTTAAGATTATTGTCAAGCGAATTCCAAAGGTTAACTCCAACTGTTGAGATACATTGCAGTTTTGTTGTGGGTCTTACTGTATTTAACTTAAATAATGTATTGTTTAAGTGTGAATTACTAAATACTATGTCCATGTTAAATTAATCTTATCTATTGGAATTGTAGGCCTTAACCTAGTGACTATGTGAGTGTATAAAAATATGAATAAACGCAAAATTGTGAAAGGATAAAGGAAGAAGGAAGTATAGGAAAGAGATTTGGAGTGGCTGAAATATTTTCCGAAAATATACAATAGTAGTCAATATGCTATTATTGCATTACGTTTTTGTAAACATTTTTTGGCCACTAATCGTCAGAGGTCTCGGTGCCACAGCCTACTCTTTTCATAATTCGACATCGATGTAATTTTTAATTGAAGGTTTTATCTTTCGGTATCATGGAAATAAAGTTTGTAGGAATATGAAATACATGACGTTAAAATTATTAAAACCCACACGAAAGTAAAATCAAAGGATGAGAGTTAATTTTAACTGAAAATTAGAGCAATATTCCTTAATCGGACAATTATGTGTAAAGTTAAGCTATTTTAAATTATAGTTATTCTCTATAAACTGGCCTATAATGTTCTGAGCAAAAGGGCTTTAAAAGTACTAAAGAAAATGAAGAAAAATCACAGCAGCAGTCAAAGAAACTCCTTAGCAACAACACAGTTCCCATTGAGCTATTGCGATGAAATTTTCTACGGTTTGCTGGCAATAGGTTGGGGAACAGAAATCTTCTACTTTTAAGTCGATGCCCCAGAAAGTAAATTAGTGATACCCTGGGGGAAATTAGTTATACCTTTATAAAGCTGAAACATCCACGTACTGATTATGGCATCCATTGTTCTGATAAATTATAGTAGACATAAGAAGTGTTGTATTCGTCAAGCCTTGTTACAGAGAGTGTTTTGTCGGGGTGTGGATGAAAAAGTAACGGGGCGGGGGTGGGTCTGGATTTGTTTTATAAATTTATAAACATTTTTTTAAAATACAAAATTTTCAGAATTATGCAAGTATTTACAAGTAAGATGATCAGGATTTCTATTGTTGCAAGCTACTTGTAGCATGGGGAGGTGATAAGCTGTTTACATTTAAGCAAAACAATAATTCCTCTATTCGAACTACCGGTTCCGTCATTAAAATCCTGGTAGATCAATTAACTACTCTCTATGTGCGTCCGCAATACTTAATTGAATGTAGGCCTAGGCCTATACCTTTCTTTGTGACCAGTGATCCAAATCAAATTATGCCAAGGGCTGATGGGAAATTATTTTAAATTATACCAAATATTAAATGTAATGGTTGTTCAAATATAGCGCCTTTCTGCCACCTAAAATGGAAGCAACACTATTCTCAATACTATTAATGTGTACACAGTGGTGCCGTCATGTCGACGGTATCAGGTCGGATCTTTCCGACTGCAAGGGCAGAGTAATTGGAATGGCCTATTTTCTAAAAATTGTTTAATCTCAATTTCGTGCATTTTCCGTCGGTCGGGCGTGGCCAACACGGTAGGCCTAGTTTGTTTTTATTTGGTCTAATCCGTCTACATCACTATTGTATTGTTTATATTGTACAGTATACAACTTGCAACAGCCAATCTTGTTCACTCAGTAAAGCTGATGAAGGCGAGTGGAATGGCCGAAACTTTCGAAAATAGATACACAAAAAAGAAATAACATTCTTCGGGAGTGAATGTTTAAGAATATATTTTATTTATAAAAAATTGAAGTAACTAAAACACAACACTTATAGTCTAATTAAAACAACATAGGCATAGTATGTCGGAAACTAAGGACAAGGAAATTCAGTTCAGGTGTGTGAAGATCATTTTTTTTTTCAAAACAAGACATAAACCGCTTCATGTCTTTTGAATTACTTCAAGGTTATTTTCTTCATTCAGTAAAGATAGTCCGTACTATGGTGCTATGCTCTAGAAAATTACTTTTGAAGATATATTTCTAAAGCAATTTTAATGTCGACACACACGTTATTGTTTGATTCTTTCAAGTTGTTAACTGTTTTGTACACGATTTGAATGACGTGTGAATATACTTCATCAATACGTTTGACTTTTACATCGCTGAAAATAGTGCAGATGATTGTTCTGTTGGCGTCCATATTTTTTAAAAGTTTCAATAACCACGACTAGTTTCTTAACATGTACTCAACCGCAATCATTTCTGGCCCGCTTCACTGCCAGAGGGCAAGAGGATTGTTTTCCAAATCTTTTCCAACAAAATCATGAACAGCTTAGTATTCTTTGAATTAATTCAAGGATTTCCTTCATTTACGTATACATTTACGTAAGCTTCGTACCACAGTACCAATCACTACAAATACTTTCAAACTTTAAAGTTTGTTCAACTATTTTGTACACGATTTTGAATGACTTATTGAAGACGTTTTAGATTTACTTCACTAAAGAACCGAAATGTTCTCAGAGGTCTAAACCTGGCTCTGTGACCATTCCACTATTTTATAACTATACTGTTTGTTTATTTTATTCACATACATAGCATACGAGTACCAATAAACGAATTGTTATCCGATAGTTTTCATTTATCTAGTTGGGGGCCTGAATTTTGTGTAGTGAATAAGTTGTTTGGAAGCGAAGTATGGCGGCTTGAAAGTGAATTTATATACGTTTCTCATAGAATGGCCTTCATAAAATTACTAAATTTTAGGGTTAAGAGTTGAAATATTGAACCCAAACTTAAAAATAGTAGGATTAAAGGTAATACTATATATTTTATAATCACATTTTGCTCAAATTACATGTTATACTGTCTATTTGGCCCATTTACTCGAAACCTGGTGATGCGTTTTTGTGGTCTTGGGTCACAAATATGCAGGGGCTTATAGACCTCGTTTGCATTATACTTTACCGAACTCCTCATTGTTGAAAAATTGAATAGACCTATTTTCGAAGTACGTTAAACTTTACCCACAATAGCTTGTTGGCTATGAAGTACTTGTCGGCACAACACATTTCTTTCGATATCGTAAGCCTTTGTACAACACAGATTTACTAAGGTTATAGTTCTTGCTGTTTACAAAGTTATCGAAATTAATGTACGTGAAAGAGTCAATGCGTTCATATTATTCATTCCTAGTACTTTTGAGGCCATGGTGTCAGGAAAACAGTACAACAGTAATACTATTAATATATTTAATTATTTCCTCTACTCCAACGTAACATAGTAAACATACAGTCTGCAGAGGATGGGGATCCACAGGAGAAACAAGTTCATGTTTCTTCTACAATAGGTCTATAATAATAACAAATAAAAATAAATAATTATAAGTTATAATAATAAATATTAATAACTTAATAATAATAATAATAGTAAGAATAATAATAATAAAAATAATATAAATAGGCATAATAATAATAATAATAATAATTATTATTAATTTTATTATTATTATTATTATTATTATTATTATTAATCAACCCTTGTGATTTGAGACCAAAAAGCATTCTCCAGGAAGGGGGGGGGGGGTAATAGCATGGCTTCAACCCCTTGAACATCAATATTATCACGAGCCCTGAAAATCCTGGCTGTGGCCATTATTCACTTTATCTGATTCTCTTTTTTCTTTGAAAAACATTATAAAACCTTGATATGAATAACTGAACCGATACAATAATGGCGTGGTACAGAAAATGACTCCATTATAACCAGCAATCCTTTCATCATCACAATCTTCCATCAACCATGAGACATCATACACTGTCAACGGTTTTTAGCATGGGTTAGCAAAGCATGTTTTCCAATAGACGATCTTTTATTACGTAGACCATACACATCAGTTGGTTATGCTAACAATAATCACAAAAACATTTATTCAATCTGAGCCGCCTATTATACAAGGCAACTATAATACTTGTATAGTTGTCTCAGATTCAATCATACTTCTTATACAACTTGCTGTTATACAACTGGCGTATTTAGAACTTCATGGATAAAATTGTCACTCTATGAAAAAACATTTTAAATAAATACACCCAATGTATAAGCATACATTGCGGTAGATTATTGCCGCGTCCTATGTGCATCATCATTTATTAATGATCAAAATGAATCTTGGGCTATATTCAATTTTAAATATTTAAAAAATGATAAATTTGATAAGAAAGTATAATACATACTCCAAGTATTGAAATACACGCCATCGTGTTGGGATTCAATATTTCGACATTAATTATGTCATCAATGACATTAATTCTTATCTGAGATTAATCAGTGGACTTTTCGGTTTTTGGAAAACGCTCCGTACATAAATTTCATCTTTCTTTGATCATGATTGTCAACTGATATATTAGCTTTGATGAATTTACTTTAGGCAGATTATAACTTTGTTACCTTTTGCTCATCAGTGGTGACGTATATAACGCAGCACATGGCAACATGATTTTGAATATTAGACCTGATCCGTTAAAACATGCCTATATTAATATAAGTAATTACTTCGAGGAGTCCGTAATCTATACACTGACCCGCGGCTAGCGAAACAGCAGCTAACACTATGTAATCATACAAACTGTTTATTTTAACGCAAGCGTAGTGCAATAAATATAAATGATGACTCTATAGTCCAAATGTAGTTTTTAATCTTTCCATTTCAAGTTCAGGTATTATTTATTTCACAAGACAAAACAGATTATATATACAAATATATATATATGTATATATAAACACTATAATCTTTAAATGAAAATACATTATTATGAAAAGATATATATACACACATGATTTGTGATTATCCACCTACCAAACCTGATATTTTTTCGCTAAGCGCCGCTCTTGAATAAGCGCCGTAGACTCCAAATATATTAGACAATTTATTAGCACGGCAGTGTAAAATTTCACAATAAGAAAATTAAATAAAGTATATAATAATAATGATCAACATCAGAGGGGAAAAAAGATATATATACACATATGATTTGTGATTATTCATCGTCATATTTGTACATACACACTCACACACATTTCGATTGGATTGGATTGGATGTATTCGGTGTAAACACCAAGGATAGCCCACGAAAGTCTAGAAGAAGACTTATTTCCAGTGGGGTCCTTCTGGTGGTGATTAGGCAGTACACCGGGAGACAATCCCCTAATCTTTTCCAAAGAGTGTACTGAGTTCTTTAACGTGCACATGGGCCATAAATGCACACGGGACCAACGACTTAAACGTCTCATCCAAAAGAAGGTGCGCTATTGTAACTTGTATTTCAACCCTCCAGCTGAAACACAAGGAGAGGTAGCGATGGCAATTGAACCTATAGATCTCCATGGTTCAGCGCACACACAGTGGTTACCACCAGATTCGTGAATACAAGCTAATCTCTTCTTCTCTCTCTATATATATATATATATATAAACTTAAACTGCACACATGGGGGCAGGAGGGTGGGGCTGATGTCTTCGATAAGAAAAATGTGGGCGTGGCCGGGCGCCGCTAAAAACCTTTCGAAAGTGGTCCAGGGAACGTACCGTAGTCCCCCACCCCCGAAAATACTAGTATGACAATTTAGGGGTTTTAAAGGCTTATTATCGATTTTAGAGTCTATTATATGTACAAAAAATACATATTATTTTTCTTTTTCTCCCCGACGAATTGTGTGTTTTTTCCCCCGATGGGAAGGGGGGGGGGGGTTGGGCTGTATCCCCTAGCCCCCGTAGCGCCGCCACAGATTTGTAGCGCCGCCACAGATCTAAAACAATTGTTTGTTGAGCTAACAGGGGAAAAGCCAAAATAAATGGCTTTCTGCTACTGCAGGACCAATAGCATTAATAATAATAATAAATTTAATTGTTTATACTCTATGTAGTAGGCTACTACTAATATTGTAATGACAACAGTCTGATTGCAAAAACAAAACCTATTCTAATGAACAGGTGTTAATACAATTTAAGTTAGTAAACATATTTAATTTAGTAAATATATAAAAATATAATGAAGCATGCAGTACAATTTTACTTATAAATACAAATTTTGCGGACAGGACTTAAAATTCTCTTTAAATTGGCTAAATACGAGTATATATTCTTTGGAACTGTATACACAACTACTGCACTGAGCAAACCACACTCACCAACCTGACTGCCCAGTTGGGAGTGGGGAGGGGGGCTTAAGCCCCTGCTTCTTCCTCCTCCACCCACTGGCCCCGCCACTGATGCTGGATGAATGTACTGTATACATTTAATATTCTGTTTATTTTATTTTCTTAATTCTTATCTAGCCTCGGGGCACTTTCTATGTAGGCCCTATATCATGGCCTCTCGGCGTCACTGCAAATAATATTTGAGTGGAAATGGTATAAAGTATATGGTGTGTGGGTGTTGGTGTGGGTGTGTATGCATGCATAGGCCTCAGACCTCTTCAAATTGTTGGTACCTTAGTAAGTCTATTTACTTGCTATCTCATAACCATAAACCTTCCTTGACCTAGCCTAGGTAATTTATTTTTTCTTTATACTGAGGTACAGTTTGAAATCTACTATTCTCCCACAGGCCCCAGAATCTGGCTTTATTTGTTTTCACCGTAGAGCGAGATTTGTTGGGTTCGTTGTGTGCATTCAGAGAATTGCCCTAGTAAACAAATCATCACGATTAAACAAAGACTGCTAAGAGCACATGGGACGCAAACATTATCAGACACAACATTGAATTGTTGTCTGCTCGGTGATAGGAAATTTAAGCGGAAACAAAAATGATGCATGTCACAAACGACATAATAAAACTTATAAGCTTTAAGGTGAATAAGACACGAAGCGCATGAGTGTGATGCTGGTCCACCACAAGGTTGCTTCCAGCCATGGGAGTGATCGGTAGGGTACATGGTGAAGTAATTGGACATCATATCAATTATACCCCCACCCCACACTATTCACCAATCTTCTATATTTCAGTTTTAGTGGTGCAAGCACCTTTTATTCTGCAACAGCACAGATTAATACATAAGTATTGAGAAATATATATATATATATATATATATTATATATATATATACATTATATACATATATATATATACATATACACATACACACACACATATCATACATAAAAGTAAAAGCTGTTGTAAGGATCCCAGTCTAGAAGGAAAAACCTTGTCTCGAGAGGATCCATAAAAAAGGAAAAAGAATAAAATAATAAAATAAAATAAAATAAATAAATAAATAAATGAGTAAGATATTTAAATAAATAAATAAATAAGCAAGATAAATAAATAGGATGTACGGAAATGAACAGAATTCAGTTTAGGTACAGGCAATTTAGAGGTTATTCCACAACCGTGGTCCTGCAACCGTCACAAACAATTGACTTTTATTAAGGCTTACAAATGGAATGTATAGCCTGCCAGAATTTCTTAAATTATTTTGAGTGGTATGGCTGTTGCTACTGAACATTAGGTTAATGGTTTTTGGAAGTGTGCCTTTAAGTAGCTCATACATGAATTTTGCAATTTGCAATTTATGCAAATCATAAATTTTGAGTAGTTGAAGTTTTTTAAAAAGTGGCTCTGAAGGTGCTAAGTAGTGTGAATTAGTGATGACCCTTAAAGCGCGTTTTTGTAGTTTTAGAATGTTGTTAATATTAGAACGATAATCAGATGCTCAAATTATGTTACAATATTGAAGGTATGGGAGCACAAGAGTGTTATATAGTGAAATAGTGAAATTAAAATGTTTAATGGAAAGAACAATTTTAATTTATTTATTATGCTGATAGATTTAGATATTTTGTTAGAAATGTAATTTTGATGAGTGGTTCATTTTAGATTTTCCTGGATGTAAAGCCCAAGAAAAAGTGTCTCGCTTTTGCGTTCAATATAAGTACCTCGAAAACATATATTAAAATTTTGAAGAGTTGGCTTTTTATGAACATTATGAAAAATAATGTAATTTATTTTTTCATATTTAAAACCCCACTTATCAAAGCGAGTGGAAAGAAATACAATTACGAATGACTGTCATGAATGTTATCTGTTTACTTGTGCTCTGTTTCAAGTGCGATGTGTATTTACTGACCAAAACCGATGAGGATGATAACGATAACGATGATGATGACGACATTAAAATCTGTTGTGTTACAATAGGCCTACAACTTTTAATTCAATAAAATGGAAATGCAAAAATTGGGGGGAAAAATCAGGCTCTCCTCTTTAATCCGCCACTGAGATAGACTCAATTATTATGGATAGCATACAATAGCTGGGAGAATTGGGAGTGGGTGTTGTCATTGTTGTCATTGACATTTGTATAGGCATCCAGAGATTTTCTGACGTGGGGGTTACAATATGAAGTCCACGCCGCCACGCCGACCTCAGCCCTACCATGGTTGGTGAAAATAAGTGGTAAACAATTGAACTCTCCTTTCGCCCACTGCTGGATGGCCACTGAACTCATTGGTGCACTCCCTTTTTTGCTCTTTCCTCTCTTTAACTCAT
>NW_022713968.1:0-88 GCF_011630105.1 Anneissia japonica
CATTCTTAATACCGTACTGTATCCCAGCAGAGGACCCACATCCACTCACATTCGATTTTTTTTTTTTTTTTTTTTTTTTTTTTTAATT
>NW_022713968.1:233-1351 GCF_011630105.1 Anneissia japonica
TCCCCCCTCACCACCACCCTCCAGATCCGCCACTGATTAACAGACCAGTGCTGGAAAGCACATCTGAGCATCTAGAAAAACAAATAATAATCAGTCCACAAAAAAAGAGACAGGAGACAAATAAACCAGGACATTATCTGCCACAACATTTAGTCTACTTTATCAAGCCTTCGCCCTGCACCCCCGAATACAGAACATTTCTGTATACACTCGCCCCAACCATGACTACTGGGTTAGTTTACCCAGGGTTGTCCACCACCTACAATAACTTAACCTGACGTTGAAATACTGTAGAGGGCAGCAACCATAAAAGTGGTCGATCATATTTTTTTTTTGTACAAGGTTTATGTCGAAAGTCAATTTACCTTCGCGAAAATGGTATCGCCCAGGCTATTCTTTTGCATTAACGATTTTGCAATGTCTGGCTGCTTTTTGCAAAGCGTGGCTGACCTCGCCTCGCTGCCGGTCTTCAGCAGGATGCAATTGGTGTCTACGGCTCTGTACTTAGCCAGACTTAGCAACAGAAGGGCGCCCTGTACGTTGGGCACGAAGTATAGACAACTTGCATGGTTAAAAAGAAGGGCGCCGCTTACGTTGGGCACGATTTCCGCCTCATTTTTACAAAGCGAGTGCTCCATCTTGTATTTCTAGTATCTTTGGTCAAAGAATATAATTATTTAAGTTCTTTGATTGTATCTCTATGGAGTGGACCAAGGACTCTCTTCTGTTATTATACTCTTTGGTATAGTTTTTGCTCATCGAGGAATGCTTGGCTTCTATACTCAGAATTACAGCAAAATAATTACTGTTCCAATCATCCTGGGAATCAAGTAAGTAAATCAAAAAGTAAATAATCTTGCTCAACTGAGGGGCTTGCCCAACTGAGAACTGAGACTCTTGTAAGTCAAATTCTAGGCCTGGAGCCTAGGCTAGGCCTAGATCGATTCATTCATAAATCTACGTTAGCCTAAGCCTATATTTAGCTGGTCATTCAATTTCAAATTTCAGAGTGATTGCAATTGACCATAATGGCAGTTGGAGCGACAAAAATCTCAAAGATAAGAGAATCACTGGGAACTTTTACTTAAAACAACCACACCATTTGGACTCAATATTAG
>NW_022713969.1:0-1943 GCF_011630105.1 Anneissia japonica
GAAAGGTCCGTTTTCCTTGACAAATGTTCCACTGTGGAACTAAAAGATGATTATTTGTCTGACTTTGAGTATTTTTATCATTTTTGAGAAAAACAAACATCTTTATTAAATAGGAAGGTGCCAGGTCTTGAAGACATTTAAAAGTTATGAATAATAATTTATAATTTATCTGCATAAGTTTCAAACCATGGGCCAGAGCCTACAACAATAAGCCACTTTTACAACAACTTTTATTACGATGCAAGCGGGGGTATCTATGCATGGCCAGACAAGAATGGAGAGCATGTGGTTCAAACTCCCGACCTCGAGGTCTGGAAATCAAACAAATCATGCTGCGCCAATCCGTCTCCCCATGTATTGTGTGCTATTATGTTTCCAACCATTATGTCTTAAAAGTTGCATAAGAGCGAGATTCATTTAATTATGACTCATTATGAAAAATGTCACATAGAGATTGCTACTTTATGTCTTGGTCACGGATAACTAATATAAGGATGTTCACTTTATGAACTTTAATCAATATACTCATGTTGAATAAATTCATCTCCTTCCAAAGAATATTTTGTTTTATTGTGAAAGATGAATTAAAAACAAAAATCAACACAGTATACTCTTGTTAATATTTTATATTGTACTTTTTTTGTGTAGAAATTGAAGTTGATTCGAAAGATTGCTCTTCAGCTTTTACAAGTTCTTGGATTCCTATCGCAAGGCAATGTCATTCATGCGGATCTCAAGCCAGAGAATATCTTATGTTGTTCTGGTAGGTTCAATCAAAATTATTCATTGGATAAAGCATTAACAGAATCAATTATCTAAACACTAAGATTGAATGGTCCCTTTGGAATTGGTGCTAATAAGCAGGTAAAAGGTAACGTACAGTACAGTAGTTCAAGTCCTTTAAGTATAATACATTTCTGTATATGGGATGATGGGCTTTAACTTATTTCTGTATAGTAGTTAAAATTTTATTTCATCTTTATTTTAATATTTATCTTTGTTGTAAGAATTGTTCCTTTAACTGGAAAGATCAAAGGTTAAAGTTTATCGGTAGAGATATAATTTAGAGATGATATTGTTATTTGAAATGGAAAGTAAATCCAGATTTGACTCATATATTTTAATGTACTATTCTATTGTTTTTACTGGTATTAAAATCCTATCGAACATAGGTCTTCATAAAATGTTTTGAAAATTCATAACATCTTATCTGTATTTCATTTTCAAATCAACTAGCAGAGCTAAAACCTGCAATGATAAGTGGACAGAAAATATGCACATAAAAGATGATGAGTAATAAAAAATGGGGGAAAAAATCCAACAGAAAGTAGGTCATGCTAGCAATATTCAATGTAAATACACTGCATTTAAACTCACAAAAAATATCAGTAACACAGAACTTACTATGAATTTTATAAATGCTTAAATAAACCCTTAAACTTAATATAAACAACCAAAAGGTGGATTTAAAAGCCCTCTATTTGATGTACAAGGTGCATGTAAATTAAACAGAGGAACTAGGTTGCAGTCATAACAAGAATTCATTAGAGATAAAGTAACACCACTGTATAATTGCTTACTCTATACACCAATATTTATGACATCTGCTTTCATTTGACAAATTAGTTTTATGGCAACCTGTTAGGTGTGTCCATACACCTCATTTTGAACTTTCCTGGGAGGAATGTTCTCAATATTCATGGTATTTGTTTTTATTTGACACGTTAAAATTATTGCAACTTCGTAGATGTGACTATATTATTTGACTCGTTTTAAACATTTTTGCGGTGTTGGGGACGGAGGTACTTTTCTCAATAATTTTGGCATTTGTTTTTATTTGACACATTGGTTTAATGGCAACATACTAGGTGTGTCCATATGTTGGACTTATTTTAAACATTTTTGCACACCATCATAAGATTTACAATGCAGATACAAAATAC
>NW_022713970.1:0-870 GCF_011630105.1 Anneissia japonica
TATATATGTTATAATGTATGTATATATATATATATATATTATATATTATATATATCAATATATTGGCCTATTTATTGAAGCTCTGGTTCTATTTCTGGCTGTTTACTTACGTTTACTTTTTAGTTGTTGCTTATCATTCTTGTATCTCTACTGAGATCCAGCCATCGTTTCCCATAGCATTGTTGTTTTTCAGTATTTTGCCTTTTAATTTATATATTATATATATACACATATATATATATATGCATTATAACATATATACATACTTATATATATATATACATATATACATACTTATATATATACATATATATATATACTTATATATACACATATATATATATATATATACTTATATATATACACACACATATATACATACATATATATATACATAATATATATACATATATAATTATATATACGTATATACATACTTGTATATACATACATATATACATACTTATATATATATACATATATACATATACTTACATATATACTTATATAGGCCTATATATATACTGTATATGTATATATATATATACATATATGCATTATAACATATATACATACTTATATATTATATATACATATATATACATATACATACTTATATATACGTATATATATATACATACTTATATATATACATATATACACATACTTACATATATACTTATATAGGCCTATATATGCTTATATATACACTTATATTCTTATATACTTATATATACACTTATATATAAGTATATATACACACACATAAACATATATATATATAACATATATATATACGTATGTATATATACGAATATATATACGTATGTATATATACGTATATATGTACATATATATACGTATATATGT
>NW_022713971.1:0-1722 GCF_011630105.1 Anneissia japonica
TAAATAGCATATGTTAATTTTGTATGCTAAAAACATCTTGTCACAAGTTTATATTATTCATTTTCACACAATGTCCTAAGTAGTACAGTATATTTCCTATGTCCCAATGAGCATGAAACATGCTTAGTGATTAAAAAAAATTGTCATGATATTTATCTTGTATAAAAATTTAATTTGGATGGCAATTTAGATAATATAAATCAATAGTGCATTGAGCAGGTGGCTGATCTCTCTCTCTCTCTCTCTCTTCTCTTTTAGATGGTAGTTGTGGTAGTGTTGAGTGATATTAAGACTTGCAATAAAGTTGAGAGAGGCAATCATGTACTGTAACTAAAGCTCACAATATGAGGCATGTCAGTTATAAACCATTCTAACTTATGCATGTACATCTAACATATTACTGTAAATGATAAAGGTGAGTAGATATATAAGTTAGTTGATATGTAAATTTATGCTAGTTTATAAGTAGGTAGTAAACTAGAATAGAGTTGTAAGATATGCAAGCAAAATGATTGTCATTAAAAATGTACTAAACATAAAATATCTCTTAGGGTAGCTGTAACAACAAATCTGATTTTATTGGTACCAGAGACAAATAACAATTTCTCTATTCCAGACCTTGATTTAAAAGGCGCGCGATCGCACCGGCGCTCCTCCGCGCTCCTCGAAATTATGCGAGGAGAGCAATCAATAGCGCTCCTGAATTTTTCTAGGGGAGCAACAAAAATACCAAGTTTCATTACAAAAGTTTCAAATACTTGCTAAAATACATTATTTTTTCCGTTCGAGCTCCATTTTCCGCTAACTCCATAGCCATGCGACGTTTTCTTTCGTGTTGTTGTACAAGTAGTCTAATTTCAAACGTCATTGCGTGCTTTGCAATGTGTTATTTGTTATTTTAACGCGGTGGATGCAGGGCAGTGGCTGTATGACGACGACTAAATGAAGGCACTATATTCACGACAGCCGGTCAGCTGGTAGTGTACCCGTTGGACGCAAGCTGACGACAACCAAGGATTAAGAGTAGACCTAAAGACAGCCGACCGTCGTGTACATATAACGACTTCCTGGTTTGGGTTTTTCCAACAGCACATGTTCAGGGGCTATCTAGGCCTATGCGATAGTGGTAGAAATATCGTTAATTATTTAATCAATGATTTCATGTTCTTATCTGATACGAAAAATACATAAATAATATGTGCAATATTTTAAGTATGGGTCGCTTTTGCGGTGTACGTACTGTAGAGCCGAGTGACGGCAGTAGGATTCCTAAGACAAAGGCTAGGCCTAGTCTAAGTAAGTAAATCCCGGTATCTCCCAAGGCTAGGCCTAGGCTGCCCTAACCCAGGATAGGCCTACCTAGGCGAGGGCCAGATTGTAAGTCCTTGATTATTGCATTGACAGACGATCGAAACCATTTCCAGACAATCGGAACCAAGCTAATTTTGAATAATCCTTGCTGGGAATTTATGTCCCGATACATAATTTATTGTTCATTCTCTTGCACAGTGTAACAACAGACAGTAACAGTAGGCCTAGTGCTAAAATTACTGAAATGGCCGTTTGACCAAATTTTGTCGCTAAAAAACAGCTCTCCTCAATTTCTTGAGGAGAACTGTTAGTAGCTCTCCTGCTTTTTCGTTAAATCAAGGTCATAATTACCTATCATATATTTCTTGGAAAACATCTTTGAAACGGCCATCATATCTCTTCAAGATCGTG
>NW_022713972.1:0-812 GCF_011630105.1 Anneissia japonica
TTATATAATTTGTAGTTAACATTTTTATGACCTTAAGTTTTACTCTACATTTTCTAGGAAAGTACTGTTTCCTTTTAATTTGCTTTACTTTGTAAAGCTCATAAATATTATTATCCTACAGTATGCTATTGTCCTATGACCTACAAGTTCCTTTACTCGTGATCAGTATTTAATTAACGCAAGGTAAATGAACTGAGTTTGGTACCTCAAAGACTTGAATGTGGTTTCCCATCCTGGACATTTACTTTCAGTTGGTCCAAACCACTTATTTATTACCTTAATTAAGTATATGTTTATCGGACACTTTACTATAGCTTTTAATTGGTGGATTAGTTTGCTAAACTTGTTGAAATTGGTGCCCTGATTGGATGGGACCCTTACTACCCAAAGTAATTCAGTTGTAATTTGGGATCCAGTGCAGTACAGTACAGTTTTGTTCCTCCCACTGATGCCAGTCACATCCAAGAGGCAGTCTTCTCAGCATCCAAATATATGCTGGGTCCGACTGTTGAAGGGTTTTCTTGACTGAGTTAGCTTCTTAGCTTGACGAGGATCGCACTGAAGGAGATTGCTTAATTTAATCCATGGGTCACGATAGTAAGGTTTTAGATGTGTATACGCTTTGTTAACGAGTTATTTGGTTGTCGGCAAATATGGGCTATATATTTTAGATATTGAACGTGTATAAAGTCTATTAGTGGAGTTGCACCAACAATATTTTCAACATCTTTATTTGAGAATAGGAGTTTGAAAACTTCATCTTCTGTAGACTGCTCTCTGTGCCCTGCATCCTTAGCTTCTTTACGTCTATA
>NW_022713973.1:0-535 GCF_011630105.1 Anneissia japonica
TGGTTTGTTTATTTAGTTATGTAATCAGAAACTACAGTTATACCTTATTTTACGGGAACCTTAATGTGTTTATTTGTCATTTCGTTTGTTTTATGAAATGACAATAATAATAATAATAATAATATTGGCAATAAATTGTTACAATACTGTAACTTACAAAGCAACTTTTAAAAAATAGTAACATTACATGCGTTAAAAAAGATGCTGTTAAATTAGTATTAGACATTTTTTAGCAGGAATACATATATACAGTACAATAAAATGTACAATAGTCAGCGAGTTCGTCAAACAAGGTATAAAAAAAGTCTCGCCTTGGGTAGCATCTTAGAAAATCATTAATTTTATTTTAAAAACACAAGTTACTGATTGATTAAATAATTCTATTTTAAATTAAAAATGATTATGCACAGTAAAGGTAACATAGGACAACATTTAAAAGATCATTATTTTAGTGCTACTGAAACTGTTATTTATTTCAAGGTTTTATCTAAGTGCAAATCCAAGTTTGATTGCTTAATTAAAGAAATGCTTTGGA
>NW_022713974.1:0-639 GCF_011630105.1 Anneissia japonica
AGAGACCGCGGACAAGAAATGTCATTTGGTTTAACCCGCCCTACAGCAGAAATGTAGCCACCAACGTTGGGAAAAATTTCCTGCAATTAATAGAAGAATGTTTTCCACGAGATCACAAACTTAATAAAATATTTAACTAAAACACTTTAATACTAAGCTACAGCTGTATGCCCAATGTAAAAAGTGTAATTAACAATCACAATAAAATAGTACTGTCCAATGAAAAAACCAAAGCTGTGGACACTAATATAAATGCGTGTAACTGCCGTGTAAAAAGTGAATGCCCACTACCCGGCAAGTGTTTAACTGAAGGCATAGTATACCAAGCAACTGTAACAAGAGAGGACAGTAACAAGCACAAGACATACATAGGCTTAACTGAAAATCAGTTCAAAACTAGATCAAGAAATCATATGACTTCATTCCGAAATGTAAATAAGAGAAACAGAACAGAGTTAAGTAAATATATCTGATCTCTTAAAGAATCTAATGTAGAATTTACTGTTAAGTGGAGAATTATGAAACGCTGTAAGCCATATTCAAACACGACTAAGTGCTGTAATCTTTGTTTTTATGAAAAGTATTTAATTATATGTCATCCAGAACTATGTATGTATGTATGTATGTATATATATATAT
>NW_022713975.1:0-1003 GCF_011630105.1 Anneissia japonica
ATCCATTTAAGGCTTTGAAGAGCTTGTGTACTGGAGTCACTTCTTGATTTGTTTGTAATAATTTTGCTGCCCGGTTTTGAAGAATTTGAAGCGTTTTACTTTGAATTTGATTTGAGCGTCCCCATACGACATGACAATATTCGAGGTGTGGAGCCATTAGGGATTTGTACAGTTTGCATTGAACATCTTTTGAAAGAATTTGGCTAGTCTTTTTTAGATAGTACAAGCTCTGCAATGCCTTAGATTTCACATGACTTACTTGTGAACTCCAAGAAAGATTCTTATCAAGAATTATACCAAGATGTTTACATTGATTAACACGAGTGATAGGTTCTCCATCAATGTTTATATCAATTTGAAGATTTGATATGTTTGATAATTTTTGTCTCGAGCCTATTATCATGTATTCAGTTTTCTTAACATTTAAACTCAGTTGATGTGTATAAGAGACAGAATACACACATAATTGTTGCAGTTAAATTATCAACATTTTTATCTACATAATATATACAGGTGTCATCGGCATACATTGAAACTGTGGATTTATCGACAGTTCTAGGGAAATCATTCATATACAGGAGGAATAGCAATCATTGATCATCATTGATCATCATTGATCAATCATTTTAAAGCTTATAATGTGAAGAATAAAAATATTAAGTCATATTTAATTTTGAAGTCATAATTAATGTCGAAATATTGAATCCCGACACGATGGCGTGCATATTAATTCAAATTCAAATAAAAATGTTGTTAAAAGATTAAAGATTGTTGAAAAACAGGTCTCAAACTGGAAGGATTTGGAATTAGGTGGTCTGAAATTGGAGGGTGAACTCTGTTGTATTTAATTGAGTAGGAAAGCTGTTCAATTAACCATCTATGGCCCTGCTTCTCAAACTTTTTCAGGTGGCAACCCAGTTTTAGATCCCGTATCAAGGGCGGATTTAGGGGGGCCCCGGCCCCCCTTTTGGGAGGTAAAAAAAAAAGAAAAAAGAAAGAAAAA
>NW_022713976.1:0-530 GCF_011630105.1 Anneissia japonica
TCAATCAAGATAAGCGAGTACGTTCAAACGAGTATAAAAAGTAATAACGTCATCAATAAAATTAATTTTTTTCTTAATTCAAATGGCAATATGATGACGTCAAAATGATCTATAAAATCGTATCTACAACTCATGTGCTTTCAGAATATGTAATAAAAATTGGGGGTCACCTTTCATCCTATGGAGCTATAACTGATTAAAAACATTCATGGTTTTATGCATATATAAATGTTGACGCACGCGTACGTGCACGTAAATTCGCGCGAACTGAAAACTAAGGTACCTGACATTCAACATTGACCTGAAGATTATGCTCACTTAATATGATTCAGAAATGACGAATGGTTAAGATGATATGGGCTCATCAACGTTTTAAAGAAAGAAAGATGTGGGGGTCAGAAAAAACAATTTTTTGACCATGATGACGTCATCAAAATCTAAAAAGAAGTCAAATATATGAAAAAAAATTGTCTCAGCTATAACATACTGAAAGTTGGAAGACGACCGATCAAGGATAAGCGAGATACGCT
>NW_022713977.1:0-2977 GCF_011630105.1 Anneissia japonica
TGAAATTACTGACATCTGGAATGAAGCACACAGGATATACATTCCGTGTCCTGTGCTGGGAAGACCTGCAAGAAACGCACTTCCACGATTTAGAAGAGTGCTTGATGGACAATTACATTCCATGCGGGAAGAGATATATAAAAACAAGCAAACTACAGAGGATGTTCAAGAATAAAAAACTAGAGACAGGTAACACAGATTCAACATACCCACTTACATTAATTGGATTTAATTATTCCTGTAAAAGTATAGATATTGTCATTTAATAAAATATATTAATACAGTACTCTAAATTTAATTTATTTATCAATATTTTTTATTTGACTATTTATTCTATTTCAGCACCGATTCCCAGTGATACAACAACACTGCCACCAGGTTAGGGTTTTAAACATTTTCAGAAATTCATGTTTTAACACGTTATATCGTCATTGCGGACTTATAAAATCCGCATACGCCTTAAAACTAAAAGAAAATGCATACGTTTAGAGTCCGTACTGAGCCCAAAAAATCCGCAATGAAAATATAACGTGTTTTTTGTAGATATTAGCCTTTATTGAAAATAATAAAAATGTATACAATACATAATATAAATGTTTTTCAATATTTCTTTGCAGGCTCTTCACAACAAGCACCGACTCCCAGTGATATAGGAATCCCAGCACCAGGTTAGAGTTTCTGACATTATTATTGGTATTTTCTATCTCATGGATTCTAGTGCTATTGTTATTTCATTGTACAGTATTCTTCTTCACTTTAGATAAAAATCTTGGTTACCTAGAAAATGAGCACCTGCTTGAATTTGCCAACTGCATGGGACCGGAATGGAAACAAGTGGGCGTCAGACTAGGTCTCAGTTGGAAAAGGATCCAGCAAATATGTAGCGACTATAGCCTATCACAAGATCGCATCATAAATATGCTTACAGAATGGAGGAAACAACAGAACTACGAGACAAATCAAGTTGAAATAATGTACAGGGTTTTGACAGAGCGAGGACTCGCCGAGCTTGCTAACAAGGCCTTTAGATCTCAGTTATTGTCAGTGGATCAACCATTCCTTGTAGAAGGTGAAGGACATGCTAGTGCAAAATTACATCTAAGACGCAAAGAAAAAGATGGTTAGTAATGTATTATTAATGCTCAGGCCTGTAGCCAGGTCCTTCAAAGGGGGGGGGGGTTCTGGCGTGAGGTCCACGGTCGAAGTCCCGGTGGGGTCAGCAAAACCCCCAAAGCAAGAGGATTTTTGTGCTTTGTAATGTATTATTAATGCTCAGGCCTGTAGCCAGGTCCTTCAAAGGGGGGGGGGGTTCTGGCGTGAGGTCCACGGTCGAAGTCCCGGTGGGGTCAGCAAAACCCCCAAAGCAAGAGGATTTTTGTGCTTTATGGGTCTAAATAATGCTACAAAAGCAGACGACCATGTCTGGGTGGGTCTGCAGTGCAGTAAGTTGGGTTAGAGGACTTATTTGGGAAATTTGAAGAGGGGGATTCACCCTGGATACGGGCCTGTTGCTGGGATGATTTTTGATCTCCCCAGTGTGAAACACATCAAGAATAACCAGTGAAAGTCTTGTACTTACTTCCAATGGGGTCCTTCTGGTGATAAATTGGTCAGTACACCAGGAGACAACCCCCTACTCTTCTCAAAGACCAAGGGTTTAAACATCAATAATAATAATTCTGGGTTTACATAGCGCCTGACATTGTCACAAACTTGTGGCGCTTATCAACAACATAGAGAAGAAAATAAACCATTATAAACAATTTTACCATTAATTATTTATCCAATATTTTTTGGGTATAGTTTAGTTTAATTAAATTTAATTAGTTTAACAGCCCTCCAGCTGAAAGCAAGCGAAACAATGCTAAGTTCTGCCCCTTGGATATTGTTGTTGATTAAGGTCCCACAAAATGACTGTGTAAAAATATACAGGCAAGGAAGAAAATTCGTCGGGGAGGGAAAAAAATGATATGTATTTTCTCCATATATAGTAGATCTATTAAATAAGCTTCTCAAACCCCTAAATTGTCCCCCTGGACCACTTTTGAAAGATTTTCAGCGACGCCTGACCACGCCCACTTTTTCTCATTGGGGACCACTGTCGGAGAGAGTAGCTTAGCTCAGTTGACAAAAGTAACAGATAGGAAACACAGGTGTCAATAGCATCATATTCAATTATTTTATTATTTGTATATAATCTATGATTTTATAATAGGAAAATGTTTTGATGATCAAGATTTGCTATTCATCTGCGACCAACTGGAGCCTGGCTCATGGAGGAGACTAGGAGTGCGTCTTGGACTTAAGTGGACTGATATCAACAAGATAGCAAACAACAACAGACTTGTAAAAGACCGTATCATGGAATTGCTGGTTACTTGGAGAGATAACCACTCAACAGACCAAGTACCAATCATGGTGAATGCTTTGAAACAACAGCAGCTTGTTGGACTTGCACGACGTGTATGTGAAAGGCATGGCTACAGAGATGAGTCAGAAGTTGCAGCAACTCAGATAAATGCAACAAAGCAAAGACAAGTGCACGGTTAGTGAAAAATTGCTATCCTCTTGTTGTCACCGTTCTTGTTGAGAAACATAGTTAGCACAATTTAATTTTAATTTCATATAATATACAGAGATCCATACACTTTTAACTTTTGCTTCATTGTGAGAATGTAAGGTTGAATTATTATTTTACTTGTAAAACAAAATTATTGCTGGTTTCAGCCCTTCAGTCATGACTGGCCAACGTATAGATCTTAATGTAAATGCTAATCTTCAAAAAGCAGGCATGCTAATGAAGGGCCCAAGTATTCAACCTTTTAAGCTGGCGGTCAGAGCAGAGGCAAATTGTTGTGACCGGTGGCAGGCCGACGCAAATTTATTATTTCCATAAACACTCCATCCATTCCCCATTCCCTTTAATACAACTCATGATCTCTTGTCAAAATACATTATGAAGACAGTATGATAGACC
>NW_022713977.1:3540-8292 GCF_011630105.1 Anneissia japonica
GTGAGAGAGTGTGTGTATATGTATATATATATATATATATATATATATATATATATATATATATATTGTTGTGTTCCATTATTTTCTTAACTTATATGTTAATGTTAAAATGAGTATAATACTACAGTATAAGATACACCATCTGTGATGGCATCCTGTAGAAAACATGATTTAATAAATTCACAAGCGTTTCACTTGGATTATCCTAAAATTTATTTATAGTTGGTAACAAGGACATAAGAACTGTCTTATAAATTGCATCTGTGAAATTGAGAGAAAACTCTTATTGAATTTTCAATTGAAAGCTAAGTACAGTATTTAATAAAATATGCAATTTAAGCAATTTCGACTACTGTTCAATGCGTCTTTAGTCTTGAAATGTTTAAACCTCAACTCAGCGTCGTACATCGCAGTCTGACACGATTTGCTGTCACGTCCGGTCTTTGTAAGTTAAATGTTGATGAAATAGGTCTGCGCCGGGAACACTTGCGTCATAGAATATTAAACATGTTTAATATTCTCACAATGACCCTAGGACTGTCTTCGACGATAAATTGCGCCAGGCTGTGTTGTAGGGCGCTGTCCATGTTGGGCTTTATATGATATGCAACTTAAATTATTTTTTGCTGAACCCACCTAAAACCACATTTACATTAGATACGATTACGACACGACAACAGCATATCATTACGTACACTGCAGTTTGTATTCTTCAACACTGCGCATACTCAGTACTATACATTCAAAAATACTTGTGGAATCCAGATAAATGCTCTTAGTCAGTTGTGAAAAAACCTCGCAACTGATATTTGAGTGGAGCTGGTATAAAGTGTGAGTGCATGAGTGTAAACCTGTAGGTGTGTATGTGTGTGGTTCTAGACCTCTTAAAATTGTTGGTACGATAGTAAATCTATTTCTTTGCTATCTCATATACACATGCCTTTTTTGGCCCTCCCTAGATAATATAAGCTTTATTCATTTTCACAAATGCTGTAGAGCAACATTTGTAAGGTGTGCCGAGTACAATCAGAGCTTTGCTTAGCAATGAAAACATTGCGATGTACATCAACGGACTAAGAAAACACGAGATGCAAAAATTATCAGACACTAATTATTGTCTGCTTGGGCATAGGCAAATTGTGTGAAAATGAAAATAATGATCATAAATGATTTATAATTAGACTTATGCTTCAAGGTACATAAGACGATACGTCTCTCTTTCAGAGTTGCTGCAACAAATATTTTTTCGTATACGCAATCCCTTGCTTGAGGTTATTATACTGCACACATAAGTAAAGCAAATCTTAGCTGAGCTACGGGGCTCATGTGGGCTGGTGCTTATTCCCAGTGAAAAGTAACGAGCAGCGGAGGCGATGCTCCCCCAGTGGGACATTGGTCCAACACTGGCTACTTCCAGGAATTTTCTGGTACTCATTGATACAGTTGGGTAGACTGAGGCAATGTAGTACACTGCTTAGACACAAGTAAAATGCTCAGCGAAGGACTGAAACCCTGACCAAATGGTTGGGAAACCAACCCATCTCCACTGCACTGAACCACCTCCACATATACAGTATAAAACTGACAGTAATTACTGAAATGTCCAGTTAGATATTACAACCAAACAGTTTTTACAGTGATGTGTTTGGAAATATGCATTTTGATCCATAACGAAATACAGGACTGCATGTGCAAACATCAGCTTTCATTGGCTTATCTGAATCAGGCTATTCTCAATTCATTGTCTTAAATACCTGATAAATATTTTCTTTAGTAGTTTTATTCTTCATACTCGATGGCAACAACTTGTAGAACTGGTAGAAGAAGCTGAAATGCATCTTGAATGTATGACATGCTGTTGGAGCCCTGGCAACAAAGCAAACAAAAAAACATCTTTTTATTTGCTTCTGTTTATTTACTAATATATAGTTATTAACAACACTGTATAATCAAATATGAGATGCATTTAAGGAAAGAGTGAGAGAGTGCAGGGTTAAGCTTTGTAAAAATGTGTATAGATAATTGCTAAGTTTATTGCAAAATAATGAATTGAATCTAGGAAAAATAGAAAAAAAAACCAATAAAAATACTGTAACTACAAAGCATAGCCCTCGCTGCCTGCCGCTAATACTGCACAATTAGAGCTCAACGTCCTACGCCACACCCACCATTATGAATGTCATCATTACATGTAAACACACTCAGAGACAAATTCATCTTTGGAAATAATTTCATAGTGTAAACATGGTGTTGAAAAGAACATACTTAGATAAGAAAAGAAAGTAAAACGTAAAAAAATGTTTTTACCTCCAAGTATGAATTTGTAATAAATGGGTTCACATCATCCTCCTCTCCCATGACGTCTGCAGCAACCGTCAGCTGCTCACAGAATGAGGATGTAAGGCTACTCACCTCGCAGCATAGTACACTTGTTAACCTTTGACAAGAAAGCACATGATGGTTACACAATGGCTTATATTTAAGTTCAAACTTAACTTTGACCAAAGTGAACACTTGCGTACACTGTAAAATCTGATTTATTTTATTTATTGTAAGTACTACAGTTACAATTTCAGTTAAATTCATATTAGTCCTGCCCAGACTATAAAATTGTATTTGACAAAAACATGAAGTAATAATGTAAAAGTAGTAATAATATAATAGTAGTAATAATATAATAGTAGTAATAATATAATAGTAGTAATATAAAAGTAGTAATAATATAAAAGTAGTAATAATATAAAAGTAGTAATAATTGCTGCGAAGCAGCCAATTCATATTCTTGACAGCAATTTGACCTCTGAAAGGTCATTGTTTGTCAAAAAACAAGGGTCTAAGACGACTGAAAAGCGGAGTTTCCTTCTTTCGTTCTGCCGGGTAAAATCAATTACTTCAGGCGACGTTTGTAGACTAACCAACACGTACCAACGTCTGCATGTCGCGCTATCCTTATCATACTCTAGGCCTAGACTAGCTAGGATGGTATAGGCCTAGCCTTGAAGGGACGAAGGTCCCAATGAAAAACAACGTCGCTCCTTGATAGCTAACATTGTCTATTTAACATCACAATAATTCATTATTAGACCTATAGTTGTTTTTTTAATTGTACTCCACAAATCTCAGCCGATACCTCGCACAACTTATGGCTCGCTGGTTCACACTTGCGATGTCTCGCACTTGTGATCAAATAACATGCTGGCTCGCACTTTGGTAACACTCTTTGGCAGTCAACTCACCCCTAGAAAACCCGCCCTTGGAAACTTGCCCCATAAAAAAATGTACACTTCCTAGACCATGCAGTCTTCAAAATAAAAATTGTAAACCGTTGGTAATCAACTACATTTTCCACATACATAGGCATTTTTGAAACTTTATTAAAAAAAACCTAAACCATAATTCACCACTATAGACACTTCTTGACAAAAATGAAAAATTACGACTTTGTTACCCAATGAGAAGTGTTCTAATATAGACAATGGGTCGTGTCTCATATTATTTGTTATATTTTTATTATTCATTATTTTCACTTGACTCGCATAAATAATTTTGTTCGAAGAACATTTATATGCAGTTGTACTTCGCAGCACTTCACTTGCAATTTGCAATTTCTAGTATAGTAGTAGTAATAATATAAAAGTAGTAATAATATAATAGTAGATAATAGTTGTAATAATATAATAGTAGATAATAGTTGTAATAATATAATAGTAGTAATAATATAATAGTAGTAATATAATTTATTTATTCCTTTTAAATGAGCTATAACTTTTTTATTTTTGTTGAGGTATTTTCCTGTATTTTGACTGATTTTAAATTCAAATTTATCTGTGACCCACAGTACACAGTAAAAACTGATTTTTATATTATTCATTGTAAATAGTTCAGTTAAATTCAAATATTGTGTTAGTTCACACTATCACATTTTATATGCCTAAATATGGTCATGATGACATCACATCATTACCATATATAGGCATATCATAACTTTATATGGGCATACAACAGTTTTTTTGTCAAAACAAATGTGATAATCTGGACAAAGGTTTAAAATTATGATCTGAGGCATCATTTAGAGATTTTAATTTCAACTGGATTGTAATCAGTGTATTTGTAATCCTTGACTCGGTTTACACTTAAACAAAATACAACATTTTTATGGAGTTTAAATGGACAGAGGTATAGTATATTTGTAAATCAGTAATTGTTCACTCAATCATGTACTTTTATAAGAACTTTATACTTAATCAGCTGGCTGGTATATATAAACACACTCAAAGACTAATCTTACAAATAATTTCATAGTGTAAACATGGTGTTGAAAATAACATACTTAGATAGGCTAGCTGCAATTTGGATTGGGTTTTTGGAGTGTTCCTTGGCTTGGTGAAGCAGCATTAATTCTGCCGCTTTGTGAAACTGTTCTATACATCTGGAGGTTAATTCTGCTAACGTCTGGATAGTTTTCACATGGATCTCCTGTATGAAGAAAACAAACAAGAAACTGCATTCCGTACAAATTTCAAATACCTACACAGAATTACTATGCATATCATTTGTGCAAATTTAGGTTAATTTGGAAACATGTATATTAGTATGCAAATTAAACATCTAAGCAATTAACACCATCCTTATTTAATCTAAAATAAAATACTTCTATAAGTTATTTATTTATTTATTGTTATACTTTTTATATTCTTTATTCATAGCTAACCCTTGCTATGCTATTTTTATGTAAATATTCTGTTTACAATG
>NW_022713977.1:9140-20717 GCF_011630105.1 Anneissia japonica
TGTTACTTTTTCGCCAGTGACGTCATGGTAAAATCGTATATAATCGCCTATAACTTCATAAAAAATAGCCAAAAAACGATTTTTAAGGTTGATTCTATTATTAATGGCATATCGAAAATCCACTCTAGAACAAAAAATCATTTTGCTAGTTCTCTTTTAAACAAAATACAACATTTTTATGGAGTTTAAATGGACGGAGGTATATTTGTAAATCAGTAATTGTTCACTCAATCATGTACTTTTATAAGAACTTTATACTTAATCAGCTGGCTGGTATATATAAACACACTCAAAGACTAATCTTACAAATAATTTCATAGTGTAAACATGGTGTTGAAAATAACATACTTAGATAGGCTAGCTGCAATTTGGATTGGGTTTTTGGAGTGTTCCTTGGCTTGGTGAAGCAGCATTAATTCTGCTGCTTTGTGAAACTGTTCTATACATCTGGAGGTTAATTCTGCTAACGTCTGGATAGTTTTCACGTGGATCTCCTGTATGAAGAAAACAAACAAGAAACTGCATTCCGTACAAATTTCAAATACCTACACAGAATTACTACGCATATCATTTGTGCAAATTTAGGTTAATTTGGAAACATGTATATTAGTATGCAAATTAAACATCTAAGCAATTAACACCATCCTTATTTAATCTAAAATAAAATACTTCTATAAGTTATTTATTTATTTATTGTTATACTTTTTATATTCTTTATTCATAGCTAACCCTTGCTATGCTATTTTTATGTAAATATTCTGTTTACAATGACTATAAATGAATGATGATGAATAATAGCAGGCCAGGCACCCAGTGTGTTGTATGATAGTTGGCTGACGAGTCTGCTTCCTGTCAGAGTCAGACGACTCAATGCTGTCCGCTGACTCTTGGTGGCAGTCTGAGAATGGATCGTCATTAAAAATGATCTGTTGTGAAAAATGATCTGTTGCGCACATGTTCACAGAATTGCATTGTCTTCCACTTACCCATCACATTATATTATTGTATGTCTAATTCAACTAACCTTTGGAACGAGGTAACGCATTGGTTTTGATTTTTCTTCGCTCTCCTCTTGATTCTTGTGATCTTTATTATCTGCTTCTTTACATGGAGCATCTTTTCTGTCGTCTGCTAGAACATCAATGTCTAGCTTGTCATTTGCTGTATCATATTTCATATTTGTCTTATCGTCTGTTACTTCATTTTTAGTTTGTTTTTTGTCATCTGCTGAACCATCAGTAGCTTTCTTATTGTCCGCTGTATCAGCCTGAATATGCTTGTCGTCTGCTACATCATTTTCAGTTTGTTTTTTGTCGTCTGCTGAACCATCAGTAACTTTCTTATCATCTGCTGTATTACCTTGAATATTCTTGTTGTCTGCTACATCACGTACTATTGTTATATCTTCCTCCTTATTTGCATCCTTGCTAAGATTTATTCCTATTTCTTTTTCTTGTTTCAGGGTTTCTAACTCTTGTTTGCATTTAGCTAACCACTCATGTGCTTCTCTTTGAACCTGAATACAGTAAAAGTGAACCAATCATAAATCATATTTCAATGATGTCATTAGTAGAAGGTATATATGAACCAATCACAAAACATATTTCAATGATGTCATTAGTAGAAGGTATATATGAACTAATCACAAAACATCTTTCAATCATGTCATCTGTTAAAATCAATTTAGCAATACTTGTAGAACATATTATATATATATGAACCAATGACAAAACATATTTCAATTATATCATTGGTAGAATGTATTATATTTTATATATATATGAACCAATCACAAAACATATTTCAATGATGTCATTGGTAGAATGTAAAATAAATATAAACCAATCACAAAACATCTTATAATCATGTCATCTATTAAAATCAGGCCTTCCCCCTTTTGGAAAGTTTAAAAAAAGGAAAAAAGAAAAAGAAATTAATGATCGCCCAAAATGCCTCAGATGTTATTTCCGTTCACCTAGAAAAACAACAATTTCGCATAGGCATGCCTCCGAACCCCTCAAGGTAGTGTTGTCTCCTCTTCATGCACCCCCACACTTTCAGACATTTCAGGATCCGCCCCTGTTACCTGTTTGATAGCAACTTCTTCATTACTAACCTGTTTAGTGCTAACCAACTAAATACTAGCCTGATTAGTACAAATCGTCTTACTTCATTAACAACCTGTTTAATACTAACCCATTAAACAGTAATACTAACCAGTTTTAATATTAACCAGTAATACTATTTAATACTAACCCGTTTTAATTTGTCTGGTGTTGCAGCAACACTCAGAATAAACAAGTGTTCTGTGATTGTGTCTACAAATGTAGCAGTCTCATACTCCTCCTCTATAATTAAAGAGAGAGAAATAATTAGCAGTCTCATACTCCTCTATAATTAAAGAGAGAGAAATAATAATAATTATAAATAATGCTAAGGATAATGATGACGATGTTTATGAAAATGAGGATGATGATTATAATGACAATTTTGATGATAGTGAAGATGATGATGATGAAGAGGATAATGATGATGACGATGTAGATAATCGGGATGGTGATGAGAATTTTTATGATAAATGATGATAATGACAATGATGAACATGATAATGAAGACATTTGAAAATAATAATAAAAGTATTATAACAATAAAAAATATTAATATCATAAACTGGTACTGCAATATATTTATCATTGTGAATAAATTACCTTCCACGTCCATGTCTTGCAGTTGAAATGCATCTTTTATTTCAATCATTTGGGTCTTGAGTTTTTCAAGCTGATCCCCAGTAACAGTTGCCATGACAGAATGCACTTTACCTTCACTCTGATTGGACAAAATTTCCAGGGCCTCAAGATGAGAAAGACCTAGTGAAAAAACATTAAAATACAATCAAAACAAAGAGTACAAAATCTCTGCCCAGATTACCAAATTTTCTGTGACAACAAAATGCTGTATGCCCATATTTAGTCATGATGTGCCTATATATGGTCATGATGTGATGTCATCATGACAATATTTAGGCATGTCACACGCTTTTGTCAAATAAAGTGTAATAGTCTGGACAGACATTAATTTTTCTCATTCATAAGAATATTTTACTTCACTTGTTGTTGAAGCTATATTTACATCAGAATACAAGTAGCGATGACAATGCCTAAACCATCATCAAACTTTGTAATATGGCCACAAGGAACAAAACATGAACACAATTCAAATAGTAAACACAAATTATTTAAAATTTACTCCAACATGTGTAGCTAAGTTGAGTGTGGAACCCCCAGTATTGGAACATGGACCTATCATCAAGGAAGTCGGACTTTCTGTTGTTGAATGAAACATGAACACAATTCAAATAGTAAACACATATTATTTAAAATTTACTCCAACATGTGTAGCTAAGGTGAGTGTGGACCCCACACCCCCAGTAGTGCAACACAGACCTATCGTCAGGGAGGTTGGACTTTTTGTTGGGGATCTTGTACCCCTCACTGGGGAAACTCTGGCATCACCTCTGGAAAGATACCTTGGTATTTATCAAAGAGTATGCCGTAGTGTGCTCTGTTCTTCTCGTCTTCTTCCTCCTCTTTCAATGCCGTCTTTTCTGCAGCCTCGGCAGCTTCTTTCAATGTCTGCAAGAAAATGAAACTGCTGACCTTTGACCTTATGTGCAGTCATCAAAAAAAACTAATGAGATTCAAATTATAGTGTCATATTCTTATTATAACAAGAATGTACTTCTTATAAATTATATGGGTTGGAGAAATTTGTTGCTAGAAATCCAGGGCATGACATCAATTATTATACTTGTGTTTTCTAGTAATGTAGATCAATTTATATAGCACTTTACAATGGAGTCTCAAAGCACTGTGGATTAGCTCGTACAGAAACTTTATTTTCCTTTAAGGGTCTCTTCCTGTCTGAGCTACCAGGTAAACTGGTATCAACTACTCTCGTCTGTCCACAACAGTGGTATAATTTATGATTATTTTTTTTACAATATTAGGACTTCCTACAGCAATTTTGTTACCTGTGATAAACTAGGTAGGTTGCTTTTAGTAAAATATTCTCTCTTCTTTCGTAGTCCAGGATCTCCATCTTGGATCACATCCATTGTCTTTTTACCTATCATCTCTAGTGCTCCTAGTCCACCTGAGACCTGTCAAAAAATAATTATGAATAAAAAATGATACCAATGTGATTGTACTAAAAAAGATGTTGATAAAAATAACTAAAAAGTGGCAGATCAGTTGCGGTTCCTGGTAGTTTTGGAAAGTTTGAATTGGCGAGACTTTTTTTATTTCTTGTTTTGCAAACTTATTTCTTTAAAGATTGTCAAATTTTGTTTTCTTGTTTAGCAAATAGTTTAGCAAACATTCCGATGGAGGATAAAATAAAAATAAAATTTTATAGTTTAATGTGAACAGTGTAGTAATGGTTAAATGTCTAAAATTGATATAAATATGAAGATATACATATCTTATTTTTTCTGATTTAAAGGCAGCGGTGGGCGTAATAAAAATAATGACAAAACTTTTTTCTGAAATTTTTTGCTGTAGTGGGTGCGCTAATTGCCCAATAAAAAATTTCATTTTCATTCGAAATTATCAATATTGGAGGGCGGCGGGTTATTGCTTATTTGAATAAACAACCCACTTTGAATAAACACCCCCTCTAGAGCCCCTTTTGGAAAAAAACCTCTCCCTGGAATAAATGCCCAAAAAGGTTTTTTTCCCTCGAATAAATTCCCCCCTAAATGACTGTAAATATCATTGTTAATACATCTGTAAGGGAAGTTGTGTGGGAGTCCCCTAAGGGGCAGTCCATCAATGGAAACTTCACACGTTAGAAGTAACCAATTAGAAATTCTGCCTTGGGCAAGCAAAGGCACTCCTGAACCCCTCCGCACCAGGGTTGCAGTTATCATTATTACTATTTGTAGTTAAGATTACCGATTGTAACAACTTTCTCTGTATTTCCTGAACGAAGACACAATTAAAAGACTTGTTCATGCTCTTTTAACTTCAAGACTTTACTATTGCAACGGTATCCTATTTGGACATCCAGACACTCTTATAAAAAAAAATGACAACTTCATCTGAACTTGGTCGCATGCCTAATTAAGCTTACCCCAAAGACCTACATTGGCTTCCAGTTCGACAGCGTATCAACTTTAGACTACGCTTATCCACTTGTTCCCGAGCACTCAGATCAAACACAAGTTCATCAACTTTGTTTTTTCCTGGGTGCTGTTTGAAAACATATGGTTAGAGATCATTTTGAGAAAAATGTGGAATGCACTACCCGTTGAAGTCTGTGAATCTGCATCAATTGACATCTTTAAGAAGCGACTCAAAACTTCTATAATTGCCTCTTTATAACTACATTTTTCTTTTTTTTTTTCTAATTCTCTGTTTCACCTCACTAGCTAGTATTGTTTGGTCCAGGTTAGCAGGAACCTGATCCTAGAAAAGATCAGGACATAACCAATGCAAAATGGAGTACATAAACACAGATCTGTGGTTGGCAGTGATGGTGCAACCCCATACTTCAGTTTGGGTGCTAGCTTGGTGTTTATTGTTTTGTTTTTCTTTCTGGCTTTTTTTTGTTGTCTTGCCTACAATAGTGTCGAGCGCATAAAGACCTCGTTTATTTGCGCTATATTAATCCATCTATTATTATTATTTGTTTGCGCCAAGAGCATCGATGGATACAGGATACATTATTATTGTACGCTATTATTATTATTATTATTATTATTACATTCTATTATTGCATTATTTGGTAGTGATCAATAAGTACTTATGATCGCACAATAACAAATTGTGTTGTAGTCCCATATCTATAGTGATATTAAGGAGCATTTGAGAATACATGTACCAATCTTACACAAAAAAAAACAAAAAAAAAACCACCACATCCTTAAAATAAATGCCTCCATGTTCCCTCAAAATCCTTCTAACGCCCTGGGGCGATTATCCAAGACAATTACGGTATATACATGGCAACAGTCATGCATAATACAACAATTTGTGTTTTACCAACCATGCCAGTGATAGCAGAAGCACCAAAGGAGAAGATGCCATAGCCAGAGTTTGGTTCCTCAGCAAAATTTTTATCAGCTCCAACGTCTCCTTCTTCGCCTACAAAAAATTAAAGTGTAAAATACACTAAGATCAGTGACAGTTTAGCCTAATTTTTTAATAGGTAACAGACAAACGCTTCTCTTCTTTTTTATTTAAAATCTTAATTTATATAGCGCCATTCTCTATCCCTGGTGTGGAATGATGTTGCAATATACTATAATTATTGTATGGGTTTAGATAACAAGCTCCCTGGCATCAGCCGAAGTGGGTCAATCTAAGCACTTACTAAGATATCTGCGTCTAGTTTAAAATGAATTTGAAGTTTTACTGAGTTCTTTACCATTTTCTTCAATGTTCTTTTCTTCTACTGTGCTAATTTCCTCCTTTTCTTTTTCCTCATTTGTAGTGTTTTCATTTCCACCGTTTACATCAGATTCAACATCAGTTTTCTCTTCAAGGGCAATTTCTTTGGGTTGTGGAACTCCTAGTGACGACTCAACGGATTGAATTGCCGAGGATAACCCATGTCCTGCCACATGCATGAAAGAAATGCATATTATTGTTTTTTAAAATTAATCATGTTTAAATACGGGCATACAAATTTGAACACAAAAAAATATGGAGCAAAAATGGTATTAAATACTAACCAAGTCCCGATACTGTTGATGTAGCTGATGAGAACATTGATTTACCCCAGCTTCCCCATCCCCAACCACCAGAGGTTTTCGAACTCTTCTCTGACAATCTATCTAGTGGGCTTTGAAGATTTGACCTTTCAGAATCGCCTCCAGCAGGATTTACAGCCACCTGTGAATTAACAGACAAATCCACCTGTGAATCCACCTGTCTACCTATTATCTGATCACTAGGAGCAACAGATAATTCAGCAGATTGTTCACTGTTATTTACAGTTACACTTTCTTCTTGTATACAAGTTTGTTCAATTTCTGCAGAAAGGGGTGCTTCCTCAATACTTTCTTCAGGTTTTACTTCATTATTTGAGGTTTCTTGTTCATCCGTTGTTAAATCGTCCCGTAACTCAACATTTTTTCCTATTTTATCCTTATTTTCTGATTCCCCATCTTCTACATCATTATTACTTTCATCTACATTTCTAATTCCTTCCTCAGTATTTGCATCAGTTTTATCTGTTGATTGGTTTGGTTTTGTTTCTTCATGGTCGATTGTATCTGGTTGTTTAAGTTCTAAAATTTCTGTTTCTTCTTCACCTTCATCGGCACTTTGAAAATCAATATCACTATCATCACTCTCGGTCATCGTAATGCTGTACAAAAAAAATGATATTTATACAGTGAATTAGTTTAAAAGATGCATAAAGACTATACAGAAGTTCCTACCCCTGAAACTCAAAATTCGGAACGGGGATGCAGGGGTGGCAGCAGGATTTGCTCGTTGCGGGAAATAGTGGCCATGGTTGGGCTTAGCTTATCGTAATCCAATTTAGAGTCTACTAATAGGCAGAAAATACATATATTTTTTTTGCTCCCTGATGAATTGTGGATTGTCTCCCGGACGCATGGGGCCCATGTCCCCCGGTTGAAGTTTTTTCATGGATGCTCTGATCTTTTGAAATGTCAGTAATACTAGGGTAGCCTTTGGAGCTGACAATGTTGATTGTCGGTGATATAGGGAACTGTATGTTGATACCAAAATGCCACTAATTCGCATTTTTTGGTATCTTGGGCTTCGTTTCTGAAAATTTGGGAGAATTTTACAAGACTCAGTATACCGGGAGATGACATGGACAAAGGTTCCACCCTCCTGATTTGATCAGGAGTCTTCCGAATTTACATGCTATTTCCCGATCTCCCGAATTTGTTCAAGTTCTCCCGAATTCCAAAAACTTGGACTAGGCTAGGCCTTAGGCCTAGATATGTTGTACTTACACGGCCTGTAAAAAAACATGGAATTAGCACAATAAAAAAGTTGAAATTAATTACTAGGCCATATGAGTGAAAAACCATTTATGACTCGACACCTCGAAAAACGTTAATGATATCAAAACATTTCGACACTGAGAGCGCTTTTCACTAATTAGTGTGAATGGGGGCGTCCTTCACCTGCAAATTCTGCCGTCTCCCGATTTTTTAGATCTAGGGGTTGGAACATCTGCATGGAAATTTTACGGATTCCTGATTGAATAAAGAGAGTTGGAATACCTCTATAATAATCCGTCTTAGGACCCATTAAAATCTATGTTAATGACCTTCATTTGCATCTTAATACCTTGAAGTCTTACCAATATGTGGCAAAGACAAGCCAAACCAGTCACTCATCGGAAAAATCAATCTTTAGTTATTAATACAGGGTTTAACAGTAAAATGAGAGCTATAAAATGGTAAAAGAATCATTTAAATCTGACACTTCGTTATGAAGTTAAACGAGTTTAAACATACAGCTGTTTAAAGAACAATATTTGAGAAATCAGCCTTCAAAGTTTATGATTTTGGGCATTTCTTAGGCAGAAACCATCACCAAATCGTTAAAAATTGTTGTTTTAACATTGAAAATGAGGAAAATAACAGCATATCATGATGTATAGGTATATATAAAGGTTAGTTTAGTGCAATAAAATAGATTTCCAAAATTTTGAAATTCCAGCATGTTTTGGCCATTATCTCCAAAACAGGATTTGTGACGAGTGACTGTTTTGGCTGGTCTTTGCCACATATGCAGACGATACCTTTGTTTCCAAATGTATTACATCTGATGAAGACTATTGGTTTTACAAAGAGATATTGATAAGTTTTTGAACTGTTCCAAAATTAATTTATTTGCTTTTAAATGCAAAAAATTGTACTGTCATTAGTCATACACTCAAAAGGAGTCGTGTGCGTCCATTGTATGTCCTTGATGGGCATGTTTTGTCGAATTCCAATCACCTTAAGATTCTTGGAGTATTTATCATATTTCCTGGGGATGTCAAGTTAAATAGGTTTCTTCCAAATACTATTGTTTAATGCAGTTTATTCGTTAATAAAGACAAATTGTTTAATGGAGTTTATTTGTTAATAAAGCACAAATTGAAAACAAGGCCACTCGGTATACTTTCAAAGCACACTACGATCGCCAGATTTATGATATGACAGGGAACATCCGACACAAGTTTTAAACTCTTTGCCTCCTAAAGAGAACTTTGACATTAATGTCTTTTAAAAATTTAAGTGATTATTTTATATTTTCAATATTTGTTGTTTAGCTTATTCCTCCAACTTCAACTTGAGTTTAGTTTCTAGTAAATTGATTATCAATAATAATCATCATCCATATATTTTAACATTTAAAATCTAAAACTGACTAGCCTTCTAAATATTCAATACCCTCTAGGCCAAGATTTGTGAGATTGTGGAATACCCTCCATCCAAATATTAGAAAATATTTATTATCTATTATTTGATTTGTTCAAATGATTATATTTTACTGATATTTAAATTAATGTTTTTTGTTGTTCTTTTATTTCGAATTTCATTTTTCCTGAAAGCAGCACATCTCTAATTTAGATGACAGTATTGATTGGTTGCTTTTGCTGCTCCCTGGCCTGGCTGGCTCGGCTTATTATTCTTATATTTTTGTGAATTGTTGATATTTCGTGTTTGTAATGTTTTTCATATGTATTTATAGTTGCCAGAATGAGTAAAATAAAAAATAAAATAAAGTAAATAAACTAGGCCTAGCCTCATTCAGCACAGCTGTACAGACAAGTATAGGCCTAACTAGCTAGGCCCAATGAATGCTTTCAATCTTGCCTAACAGCTGTTACGTCACTTGAGGCGAAATCACTCACTGCAGTAAACTGTCGATGGAACGCGAGACCTACTTACTAGGTAGGGCCTAGGCCTCTATACAATGGCAAGTCTAGCATTCGTTACGAAAACGTCTTCGGTTTATGCTTATAACTAATTACTATAAACAAAACAACTAATAGAAGCTAAACTTTACCTTTATTGTGATTAAATGGTGAATAACAATGTAGACCTATAGGACAACCTTATGACAGGAGCACATACGTAAAAAACGTACACGTGTATTTGGCTTTGATTTGGTCAACTAGACGTCACAACTGTGTTTTGATGATCTAGAAAACATGACGTATGACCAGTGTGATTTGTCAAATTTAGAAGGCGTGGCTATCGATTTCTACATAGGATCTACTTGTGTGTGTGTGGAATTTCAAGAAAATGATCTACTTGTGTGTGTGTGGAATTTCAAGAAAATGAATTGTGTATCTGGAAATTTTAGGTGGTCTCGGGGTTTGGTCTCCATTAGAAACCTCTAAATGGAGACCACAGGCTTGGAGTGGTCTCCAAGCCGCATAATTGGAGGGTAACCGAGTCTGAAGAATACCGTACTCGCGCGAATAAGCGCCCCGGCGCTTAAAATATTTTTTGCACTTTCTTAGGGGCGCTTATTCAAACGGGGCACTTATTTAAACGGGGCGCTTATGAAAACAGAGTGGAAATTGAGGGGGCGCTTATGGAAATAGATGAAAATCGAGGGGTTCTTATGGGAAATTATTTTAATAATTAAAAATTCAAGAGGCACTTTTTGAATGAAAGAAAGATTATATAAAGACATTACGAATGGTGGTTAGAGGAGATAATCGTCCAGAGAACATGGCTCATAACAAGAATGCATGAATATTTACGTAACAGCAAAACAGCAGATGCAATTAGTAGTGGGTAGTGGTCTATAGCTTGTTGGCCAATTGAGATTAGCAGGATGGCAGGATCATTGTATTTTTTCTTGAAAACTCAGATAAGAATGTGCTTAAGGTCAAAAAAAGAAAAAGAGGACGTAGGACTAGACATAGACAAATATGTAAAAAGATTAAAGTTGGAAATATACTGATATACTGTCTCTCCAGGGATTGATTGATTGATTGATTGATTGATTTATTTTCCACATAATGAACAAAAACAAACATATACATGATCAAACATATTCAAAAAAATCTATGTGGATGGAGACCACAATAAGTTTAAGAAAAACTTTAAGATGTGGCCACCATTAAAATAAAAATAAAATACAAAAACTGAAAACATAAACAGGTAGTCTGGTTTCTATTTTAATACATAAGTTAGAAGGCTGAATTACCATACATACGAGACCAGATATCGTTTGATATTAAGTTTAAAAGAAGAAAAACTGGGTAAAGATTTAAAAAAGGGGTCAAGTCAATTCCATAACTTAGGTCCATTATAAAATACTGATTTTTTTCTAAGAGAAGATATACATTTTTCTGTTGTAATATTGTTTTTTGAAAACCTGGTTGGATAGTTATGAATTTCAGACTGTTGGGTTGGGAATAATAGGGTAATATGGATTGGGAGTGTATTACTTATAAATCGATACATAAAATTATAGGTTTGTTGTTTGTTTAGATCAAATATATTAAGTGTATTATATTTATAAAATAAAGGTTTAGTGTGTGTAGTACGACTTGACCCTGAACAAATCCTGAGACACGTTT
>NW_022713977.1:20756-62206 GCF_011630105.1 Anneissia japonica
CAGTTAAACTTGCCTAAGTCGACTTTGGTTTAATAATTTCTAAATCGATCTAATTTTGCATGCCAAATTGTTGTGATTTCCATTATTTAACAATCTGTAAATCGAATTTTATCTTAGTCGAACAATATTTCTATGGCAATTTAGATTTGACTTAGGCAAGTTCAACTGTATATGTTATTGGCGTAAAATAAAATAAAATAAGATAATAAAATAACCAAAGCTAATAGCGAAGGTATTCCCAATATTGAAGGGGCAGGGCATAGCAGAATAGTTTATTCCAGGTTGAAGGTTTTAAATTTATCTTATAAATTGCACATAGCTGAATCTTTAATTCACATAGTCCAGTTGATTCACTGTGTATTCACAAACTAAAGCTTTGTCGACACTATTGAATTCTCTTTGACAAAGATACTGTTGTATGCCCATATATGATGATGATATGGCAACTGGTATATGGTCATGATGTGATGTCGTCATGACCGTATTTAGGCATGTCACATGTTTTGTCTGGAGTTAAATTTATACATAACACCACACATATGTGGCAGTGACAAGGGGAAACAATCGCAAGTCAGAAAAACAAGTTTGGAGTTATTAATATCTTGTAAAAATATGAACTCTAAACTTTCCGATAGTGAAAAAAATCAATCTTATCCGATAAATACTTGATTGATTGATTGATTTGATTTATTTATTTTCCACATAATGAACAAAAAAAAAGCATATACATGATCAAACATATTCAAAAAATCTATGTGGATGGAGACCACAATAAGTTTAAGAAAAACTTTAAGATGTGGCCACCATTAAAATAAAAATAAAATACAAAAACTGAAAACATAAACAGGTAGTCTGGTTTCTACTTTAATACATAAGTTAGAAGGCTGAATTACCATACATCGAGACCAGATATCGTTTGATATTAAGTTTAAAAGAAGAAAAACTGGGTAAAGATTTAAAAAGGGGTCAAGGGAATTCCATAACTTAGGTCCATTATAAAATACTGATTTTTTTCTAAGAGAAGATATACATTTTTCTGTTGTAATATTGTTTTTTGAAAACCTGGTTGGATAGTTATGAATTTCAGACTGTTGGGTTGGGAATAATAGGGTAATATGGATTGGGAGTGTATTACTTATAAATCGATACATAAAATTATAAATTTGTTGTTTGTTTAGATCAAATATATTAAGTGTATTATATTTATAAAATAAAGGTTTAGTGTGTGTAGTACGACTTGACCCTGAACAAATCCTGAGAGCACGTTTTTGTAATTTAAAAATGCTATCAATACTAGTGGTCTCAAGACAGGTCCAGGGGCATAGGTATGTATGTTTATCAACTGTGGTGGCCCACGAGAGATTACAATAGTTAATATAGGGTAGGACTAAGGTATTGTATAATGATAAAAGTATATGTGGGGGAAAATCATTTTTTAACTTATTCATGACACCAATATTTCTAGAAATAATATTAAAAATTTTGTTACGATGAGGTTGCCAGGAAAGCTTGGAATCTAATGTTACACCAAGAAATTTTGTTTCACTGATCTGGTTAATAATATTATTATCTATTTTTAAAACATGATTATGGTCTTGTTTTGTTTTGTGATTAAAAAGAATAAAATCGGAGCGGAGCTCTCATCTGTCCAGGGATCGGAGCTCTCATCTGTCCAAGAGAAATATCCTTATTTTGATATTGACTGAAGAAGAATTTCCACTCTACAGCTTAAATCATGCCAACAACCACATTCCCAGGATTGATTGGATTATTGACTTGCTAAAAAGAAAAATCTCTTAGGGGCGCTTATTCAAATCAGAAGGGGGCGCTTATTCAAACGGGGCGCTTAAGGAAATTTTCGCGTTAAGAGGGGCGGTTATTCGAGAGGGTCGTAAATTTAAACGGGGCGCTTATTCGCGCGAGTACGGTACCTCTAATTGACTGAAGATAAAAGTGGTCTCCAAAAGACAACATGGCACAACCATTTATTTCAAGGAGGAAACTAGTTTGCTTTTAATTGTTGTTTTATTTTTACCAACTTGAAGCCTTTTAAAACACACTGAAATAAAATCTGAACAGCATACTGTAAAGTAAACATAACATTTACACTTTATTTGACTAAAGTTTGGGTTTATGTCGGTGTCCATCCTTTACATAAAAAAGCGGATGTTAATTTCTTTTGTGTTATACTTGGCCTTTCCTTATTCCCAATCTTCAATAACAATTCTCCAATGAGTTTGAAAGTATGGCCATGATAAAGTTGGTTAGGGATAGAAGCTTTGTAGCTAGACTCTGGGGCATGGCTATTAGCGGCCTATTCATAAATATCAACTTAATTTTAAAGAAAAAAACATTCATTTTACGTGCTACCAATTTCCTTTAATTAGTTTTGAACAGCTCCCGAAACCGAATATTCCCCCTTAAAATAGTTACAAATCGGATTATCAATAGGCCTAGTAATTTATACATAGGCCTTTTAGAGTAGGTGGTGAAAAAAAAGGGCTTGAATTTTCCGGGAACTAGGGAATTCCAATATCACATTGGTAATGGTAATGGTTTGGGACTTGTAGAGCGCATACATGGTCTCAATGCGCTAGAGACCATGTAGAGACCATGTAGTGGCCCAGCAATTAATCTTGAACTGGGGATTCAAACTTCTACGCCACTGCTTCCCCACTCCCCTTTTGGCTACGGGGCTGGATATTCACTTCTTTTCACATCAAAGCGAATACCAACAGGGAAACACTTCTTAAAAATCTTTGGATGATACCAATTGTGTGTTTCAACTTGACCAGATTTCCCCCATATTTTCCCCCGACAGGCCTAACTGTTTTTGTTTAAAAAAATGTTTGCTTTTAGATTAAATTATTTGCTGCCGGGAGTGCAGCAATTGAATGACTGAAGAAGAGAAGCAGAAACATAGGACTATCAATAGGAATGAGCGTCTGATTCAACAGCACTTTTTGAGATGAATGCCAACAGATTGTTGAAACGTTTACTGATATATCATGACAGCGAGTGGCCTAAAACTAAAAACTTCTTTTTAAAAAATAGCTTTTTCAAATATAATACACTTAAGAAACCTTTATTTATAAGGATAAATTTATGAAAATACATGTTATAATTTTAAAGTTTAATATTTCAAATTAAAGAGCATTTATTGTAAAAAAAAGAAAAAAAAACCCATTGAATCTGTTAGATTAAATACTTAAAGTTAGTCTTGAATGGGAGGTAATTTTGTCACTTGGTACTTCAATAAAGGTGGCTTCGGTCTCGAATTAGAGGATCTCATCATTAAAAGGCAAGCTCAGTGTTAAAATATAGGTGGTAAGTTAGTACTTTGAAAAAGTGGTCTCGAAATAGATGGGTCTCGAATTGGAGGGCGGAGTGTATTTGCCACTCTTTATGGCAGTGATGGCGCGGTGGGGTTGGGGAGACCTCGTCGTCTGACGCACGATCAAAAATAATAATAAAAAAAAAAACCAATATCATGCTACCAATTAGGCTACAGTACTACGTTTATTTTAATTGACAATCCCGAATATTGTGGTCTAAGACTGTAAAAGCGCATTTTGGTTCACCATACCAAGCCATAAAAACACATCCCCATTGAACCCTACCCTACCAGTGATTTTTTTTTTTATGCCTGACCGTCGACCAATTCTATAGCTTCATCGGCCCCATGGTTTAGGCCCTAATTCAGTGGCAGCTGCGTAGAGTGTAGAGTCATTTGGTTGTAGCACCTTCCCCATCGTATTCGAGATTCAAATTCCAAGTTTGCAGAAGTGAAACTTTCGAAAACCACGCATCACCACAACCTCTCCCCAACACCTGGGGCGGATGCAGGGGTGCGATCGCAACCCCCTAAATTTTATTAAGAGAAATAACTGTTGTATTATATTGTTGATATGAATTATTTGTAAGATTTTTAATGTATGAGAGTGCTGTTTCCAAGCACCCAGAGGTCAATATTCTCAAAATATTCGCACCTCAGCTCCAACCATGCTAGGGTTGAGGTAAAGTGGACTCTCACACACGTGGAAGCAGAACATGGGGAAAGGGGGACACCCCTCACTTTTCTTGACCCCTCCCCCATCTAGACTATATTGGGATGGTGTGATGATGAATCTTACTATATAAAAGTCATTTCAAGCCATCTAAGGCGGTTGTGACTCACAGCGTGGGTAAAATACATCAAAAACAATGTTTTTAAGTTTCATTTCCTATGGTACATCACATATACTAATTAGATCTCTGTGGTTACCGAAAATCGCTGATAAAAGATCACAAGAATTTGCGCTTCATTTTGACTATATAATGATGATGTGATGATGATGAATTTTACTATATAAAAGTGTCTTTTCCGGCAATCCTAATGTAATTTTCCTCATTTTTTGTACGCACCCCCTACCGCCAAATCCTGCATCTGCCCCAGCACACTCCGTGAATATTTTCTCTAGCTGCCCAGTAATGTATTCTTTGCCACTTGGGTAGCGTAGGTTAGACTTCTCAAGTTCGTAAAATGCATTTAACTACAATACAGTATGTCTTCAGATTACTGTAGTAAATGAAAAATGTCCGTAGCACCACACAATAATTTGCCTTGAGTGCAATATATAAGTATGGAGTTATAAATTATTTTGAAAATGGGCCCGACTGTAATTCGATATGAATTTTAAACAAACGGTACAGGACGAAGATTTTCTGGCCACTTTTTCTTAGTTTTCATAATAATTCAATTCATGATTTCTTGAGTAGTTTTTCTAGCTTTCTCAATTTTGACTTGCCAACTTCACTGCTGCAAATCATGAATAATAAAACCAAAAGTCTGAAGCAAAAAAAAGATAACACAAATTTTAATGAAATAAACCATTTATTTGCAAACATATGTTTCCACTGTTTCCTACAGGCATCATCAGTGCTAACTGAGAACAATTACTAAACAAACAATTGCCGCTATATACAGTCTAAATACTGAATGGACATCAGCTCAGGGGTCGTGACATGTAGCCTAAATGTTGTTTGTTGCCACGTAGTAGAAAAGTAATGTATTCATCATATTCCGACCAATTAAAGTTGAGGGTGTTTAGTGCTTGTTTGTTGCCATGTAGTAGAAAGGTAATGTATTCATTATATTGAACCAATTAGAGTTAAGGTGTGATGGAGTCCCGGATGGAGTTTGCTAACTATATACCGAGTGTTATAATGTCGAACTTGACATTCTGAATGCATTCTGCATACTGTACTACGCTGTCTGCATAGACAGAAGAAGGTCCCAGGTTGCAATGGGCTCACTAGCATGTTCATTTGTGTTATTTGCTATGTAACGAGAACTCATTTTCTTGATCTTAAAATATTTCCTACCTTTAACCAAAATTATTTGCACTTTTTCCTTAAAAGCATGCAGTACTTGAAAAAGAAAAATTAAAATTGTTACTACTAACTATTAAATTATCTAACTGGACATTATTCTTAACCCTTTGAACCCGGAAGGCCGGTAAAACGGCCGTGCGCTTACGCTGCAATAACCTGAAAGACCGGTATACCGGCTTTGCGGGTCAGGTGACCTTATTCGGGGTAATCACCTGACCAGTATGAGTAATATGGCGTAATTTTTGTGACATCATCATTCGCAAGTCATTCTGACAGCCTTGTACGTGTGGATTTTTTTTGAAAAAACAAATTTATATTGAATAATTTGACAATAAATACCAACGATGCTTTACGATTGATACTTGATGACTCCCAAGAAAATATTGATGATGATGATTATCCAGGAAGTGATTTGGAAAGTGAAAGTGTGGCCTAGGCTGATCACGATTGTGCTAGTGCCAGTGGTAGTGATGATAGTTTTGTGTCAGGTTGATGGATGGCTATGGTAGCGGTACAAGGCATAGGAGGTGGTGGTAATGGTTGTAATTAAAAAAAGAGCATATTTTGTCCAAATAACTGAGGGTGAGGGTGCCGCAAGATGTAAATAATGCAGGGTACAAAGGGTTAAATCATTTCAAAAATTCCACATGGTTAATTAAACTCTCAGCTAAGGTTAATATCCTTTGGATTTTTTGTAATTTCCTCCACTCCTATAAAAAGACAAGAAAACATCAAATAAAACATCAATAATATCAAAGACAAGAATGATAATCCTGATATTAATACCAATAGCAATATAAACACAGGAAACATTGAGAGGCAATATAATAATATAATGCTTACTAATACAGTACACCTAATTGTATATGTATTGTATTGAAAATGACCAAAAAAATCAAACAAAATAATTTTGAAATTAACTTGCTCACTGACATACAAATTATCAATTGGGGTATATAAATTATTGAATTTACAAAATGTCTACCCTGATTTTAAACTGGATAATTATAATAAAAATAATAAAACACTTCCAGTGACTAAAAGTGTTTCTATCATTTTGCTGTAAAAATGATGGTAAACATTTGTTAAATGCACTATGCAGGATTTTTTCTGGGTGTGTTGTGATTATAATTTTTTGGACATTTTCAGTGGGAGACCAGCTTGAAGCGGATGGCAGGCTCAGTTTCAGAATTGCTGGAATTGAGATAAATTACGTCATGCAATTGGCAAGGTCTTTGGACTCATTGCTGGTACCTCATCAATGCTTTAAAATTTATGTCATTGTGAAAAGGCCCTAGAAAAAATGTCTTTGGAAAAAATGTGGACCTTTGAACATTTTTTTTGGGAGGGGTGGGGGTGTCGTACAACATTTCTGACCCTCCCTCACTCCCTTGCATACACCCATGTAATTTCAAAAATGATTTTCATTATTTTTTTTAACAATAGTAACAATACATTTTAAAGTTTAAATAAATACTGTAGATGTAGAGTTCTGTATGATAACTTGAACAATTTTAAGAGATCTATCACTTACCCATCACCAGTGCCTGTGGCCTTCCTTTTGGCAATAATCTGAAATATGGAAGGAACAAATTGTTGGCAATACATTATTCTATAGAATTTAATTAGAGCCCAGTCCAGACATCACATCATGACCATATATAGGCACATCATGGCTATATATGGGCATACAACAGTTTTTTGTCAAAGAAAATTTGATAGTGTGTGGACAGAGCTTAGGATCTGTTTACTTCAATTTAAAGCTGTCCACACACTATCACATTTTCCGTGACAAAAACAGTTTTACGCCCATATATAGCCATGACGTGATGTCATAACAATATTGAGGCATGTCACATGTTTTTGTCATATATAATTTGAGATCAACTGCTGATACATCTATTCCATCACTTCCGGCATCACGTTCAAAGACCTACGGCAGCGGGGCCTTCTCTGAAGCTGCCCTAAAGTTGTCGAATTCATTACCGGCTGGTCTTTGTGAGGCCTCTTCACTACTTGTATTTAACAAGAAATTAAAGGCTTATCTTTTTTTTTATCTTATTATTAACTTTCTCATGGTTAATAATTTTCATTTATTAGTTAATTTTCTTGTAGTTAAGTTTTTTCACCTTGAAAAATCGCACTTTAACCATTGTTAATTTGGGCCTATAAGCAGAGTATCGCTAGGTCTCTAAAGGCCAGCTCAGACAGCGTCGTACGACACAGCCCGACACAATTTGTTGTCCCGTCGGGTCTGTGTGAGTTAAACACAGACATGATGTTTTGTGTTGGGGGCAGTCGCGCTGTAGAACAGCTGTCTTAATAAACATGTGTAATATTTCTCACGACAGCCTAAGACTGTCCCCAACGATAAACCACGTTGGACTGGACATTACAGCTTTTTCTCCCATGACTCCTAGTAAAACAGAAAATATATAATGATACCTGTTGAATCTTGTTCCATTCCTTGTCAAGTTCAGCCTTCTCATTCTTTTGACCTCCTACTCTTCGTGTTTTCCGTCCGTCAGACATTTTCAAGCCAAACTGGAATGCAGCCCTGAAAACAAATAGTAAACATGCACCTAATGGGATGCATCTCTGGGCATACTTAAGAAGGATAAAAAATTATGCCGACGTTCTGAGAAAAAATAAAGGGAAAGCGATGCAGTGGAAGACAGTGAAACCATCAATCAAAAAGGATTGGTATGTGTATGCATGTGTGTCCAAAACTTAGTCAAAAAAAGTAAACAACAGGTTGATAATAACTTTGGTATAGATATGTAAATTCATGAAGAAACTCAATGATTTAAATTAAAATTTAAGACCAATCAATATATTTAATCAGCAGGGAACAAAAAAATGGAGGAGAATAGAGCCCTATATTTATGGCAGAAATGACACATGAAGAAGATTTTTACTTATTTATTTATTTCATGGCACATATAAAAGATCTTACTTTGGCATGGCCTCTTTGTTGTTCATATAACTACTGTATTCATCCTGGGTCTCAAAGTCCCAACGGCTCAGCGGTCCTTTCTTGTTACCCTGAAGATTGTAGAAAAAAACATCCACAGAAGAAAATACTGAGTCAATAAGCATTTATACAAAGACAACAAAATCGAATGACATCCACAAAAGTAAATACTGAGTCAAAAAGCATTCATACAAAGACCAGGGGCGGATTTGGGGGGGGGGGCGGCCTTTTGGGAGGTTAAAAAAAAGAGAAAAAAAAGAAAGAAAAAGAAAAAAATGATAGCCCACAACGATTCAAATATTATTTTCGGGCATCTAGAACACAAAAATTTAGCGGGGGCATGCTCCCTAACCCCCTAGGACATTGTTGGCTCGATCTGCCCAAATTTCGGGCCCCCCCCTTTTGGACATCTCTGGATCCGCCCCTGAAGACAACAAATTTGAGTGACTGAACGGTTAAGACAGGGGCGCCACAGCCTACAGCCATGATATCGGCGCTGATTCGAGCGGCACGCTAACCTATCATGGTTCTGGGGGTGAAACAAGTCCGCTCCGATAACAACTATAAAACGTGGGCACAGTGTACACAATTGGCTCATGTACACTTTAAAGCACCCTGTACATCTTTCGAGAAGGGGGTTACCAGTTGTACTGGTCCATACATTCTCTGTTACCCTGCGGTTATAGATCATGAGGTCATTTGAAGGATGGACCTATGTATACGGCCACTTGAAGAAGACCTTCTGATACCACAATAACTATTAGATAAAATAACTTACCAAGTCCATCTTACTGTAATCTGCTTCATCATCAGAATCATCACATGCATCAATGCTCTCCATTAACCTAACATTGAACAATTTACAATTATTTTCAACATTTCATATATTATACTAGTTATATACATCTCCCTCCCATAAAGACTACTTTTCTGTGGTCCTGGATGAACACCAATCTTTTATCTTTATAATGATTATTTTTCTAAAGACTATTGAGGTGGTCTTTAATTGGAGGGAAACTTTATTTCAATTAATTATGCAATGACCTTTTCTTTCTTTCTTTTTTTTTTTTTTTTCCTTTTTTTTTTTGTTTTTTTTTTTTCCTTTTTCTTTAGGCACACAATACATGTGCCAAGGATTGTCAATAGCGAATATATCACTATCCTACTTGTAGGTGACAATCCCTTACACAAGTCAAACATACACACACGATGCTTTACACAAACTAAATCTCAATATGAGTGAAGTTGTTTTGTCGTGAGAAAAAATCCTGCAACTGGCAGGATTTGAACCCAGGACCCTGGGATTGGAAGGTAAGCATCTTAACCACCAAGCTATTCAACTCCACTCCAACTTTAAAGCAGAATCCCATAATGTTCATGTGATGATTTGAATATAAAAATAATCATTATCAAAATTATTATCACTAAAATATCTATCAAAATTTTCCCTTCATTAATAACTTTTAGTACTTATATTAGATATAGAATATTATTGATTTTATTCTATTTCATGCTCTATATTATTATTTAGACCAAATTGCACAACGCACGCCCAAATATGGGGTTATTTAAATATCCCTTGCTAAAACCAAATCTCCAAGACGATTAATAGACATAGAAGAGGATTATCCAAGCCATACTTACCCAGGATAACATTCTGCATAGCTTCCACCAGGGTCTTCTGATTTACCTCCTCTATGTTTGCCCCGCCTTCACAAGAGGAAGATATATATCAACATTAAATATTTTCTGGTTTGCATCATCCACAACCATTGACATCATTATTATCATGATTTGAAACATAAATCCAAATTATAACATAATCTAACACAAAATCACCATCATTATCATAATCATAATTATTATTATCACTATTACACTGAATTTTACATGATTATGATCAACATGATTTAACATAATTATCACAAGAATAATAATTTGAAATGGATTCTTACCCTCGCTTTTCATCATGTCTCTCTGATGTAGTTCTGAAGTTAAAGATGTAACACAAGGGAGAAATTTACATTTTGTTAATATTTAAAATCTATTTATTGGCCAAATATAATTATCAAAACTGTTAATGTCATACTGGCTTTTTAATTTACTGCTTTCTAAATCATATTCATATTCATATTTGGTTATTTATATAGTGCCTTTCTTTGCAAATACGAAGCGCTGGTCATTAGATCCACATGCTTGAGTGTTGCTGCTGTATTTATTTATACTCCTGGGTGGAGAGAAGCAATGCAGATAAAGTGCCTTGCTCAAGGACACAAGCAAAATGCACAGTGAGGTATTGAATCCCCGATCTCAAGTTTGGGAACCAAACCTTTCACGCTACGCCAAACCGCTTCTACAATATAATACCGTAAATGCTCAAATAAGCGCTGCGGTGCTTATAACATTTTAGGAGGCTTCAATGCAGCACTTATTCGAGAGCAGCGCTTAGCGAAAAAAAAAAAACAGATTTGGTGTGGCACATATTCAAGAGCGGCGCCAATTTCGAAAGCGGCGTTTATTCAAGCATTTACGGTAATTAGTAAAGTAACTTGTTTTTTTCTAAATGACATGACTAATTACAGCATGAATGACTTAACTTGTAATTGTCTTAATAAATATGACATCACAACTTGTCTGAATGACATCATTATTGTCTTAAAGATTAATGACATTGTAACTCATTATTGTCTTAATAATGATTAAAGACATCATAACTTGTAATTGTCTGAAGCATAACTAAAGGATATTTCTTGTCAACAGATGTGAAGGTCCCAGCAAATCTTGACTCTGGCTCAGGTGTTGGCTATAAATAAAAAGAAACTTAAAGCACTGTACAATTCTAAAATATACAGTAAATTCCAAATTATTTCTTTGTTTCTTTATTAAATAAAAATATTATAAAAACACACTACATTTCTAGAAATAACAAACATCCATGGACATATCATAATGACAAAGCCAATACTACACCAGAATCACGTTCAACAACGGAACTCTCGGCTAAGCCTCGCCCTTGTTGATAAGGTCCCACAAAACGACATTAGAGAGCTTTCGATTTGTGCGACGACGCGACGCTAGAACGGAAGCACTTATGCGTGACCGTCTTACCCGGCGTCCTACATTCTCTGCATACATAGATTTAGCCAAATTGCGTTCCAGAATCTACTTGACAAGGTGACCTTAACGTTCTCGCATGCGCAGAAGACATTTAGTGACGTCATTACGTTCTACGTCCTACCGTTGTCGTGCAGTCGAAAGCTCCCTAGTATTAAACATACGCCAACATGTGCGTCTGTGAGACAACATGCATGCTTGTTAGAGACACGCGTACACCTTGCCTGTTCTGATTAGTCATTTGATTGGCACTTCGGAAAAGTCCTGCATTTATGCCAAAAGACTACAGCATGGAATGTATGACCTATGACCTGACCTCCTTACCTTGGCATTTCCATACTTTTTGATGATATTTTGCACAAGATCCCTGCCAGATCCACTTGGTCTTGTATCTTGCATTCCCTAAAAGTAAATCAATGTCATTAATAATTATGTCTATGAAATCATCAAGAGGGCTATCAATGCATTTTGGGACCCTGGGGAAAAAATTATATAAATCCAAGGCATACACAAGCAGATTTGTTTCTTAAGCCTAAGCCTTTTCTGGACTAAGACTATCATGTCACAAATTGTTTTTCAAAGAAAATTTGATAATCTGGACAGGGCTTAATATATAATATTAATATATAATAGATTATAATATATAATATCAAAAAATTTTAAATAACTTTATTTCCATTTATCAGAAAAAAGACAATACAAATCGTACTACAATTCAAGACAATACAAAATTGATAAATAATTAAGTAACAATACACAACGATAAATGGAAAAGGGGTATTCAGAGCTAGCAAGAGCTTTAAGAATGAACAACAAAAAAATATATACATAAAAACAAAACCAACAAACATTATTTATTTATTTATTTTTAACAACTTATGACTTGTAACTGTAGATTGAAACAGATAATGAATTAGATTTTCTGTTATAAACTAATAAAATATAGATATTATTATTAATTATTATTATTATTATTATTATCACCAGTATTTTTGAAATTTATCAGTATAATTAATATTGTTATTGTATATTATAATATATAAATATATAACTATATAATATATATAATAGATTAAAATATGATTTTCATCAACTATAGAGTACAACGCATGTGCCGTCACAACACCAGGTGGCGCCCTTTGTTGTCAACCAGACCTTGTTTTAGCTGTCACACCTGTATGACTTCATAATGATTCAGCCGTTTAGAATAGGCTTTCTGGAATAGGCATTTTAAAACCTAATAATTTACCATCAAAATGTACTAAAAACAAAAAAGTTCACCATATTAGTCATTAGTCATCGAATGTATATTTAATCATCAAATAAAATTTACAAAGAAAAGTTAGAAATTATGTTAGAAACTGGGATCAATGGTTTGTCAGTGGAGATATGGATCCAGTCAACAGAATAGTATCATGTGGTATCGTGACGTAACAACGTTGTACTCTATATCATGTTGATAATACAATACCTCATCTCGATCTTGGGGCTTTTCAAAGTAGCTTCTCGATTTGATATCTCGATCGTCACCACGTTCTCCGCGGTCTCGCATTTTGCTGCTTTTTTCTCGCCTCTCCTCCTTCGTCTTTGGCTTCACAAACGACAAGGCGTAATCCGAAACATCATTGAAAATGCTTGAAGAAAAATCACAACTTAATATAAAACATTTCACAGGATATACACTATAGCCAATCACAGAATAGACCTAAGGATAATTGCATTTCAACAGGATTACGAGGAACAATGTGTGATTACCATCTGTTCCTGTAAGCTTATAGCAATCCACTTTAACAATATCACAAATGAAAAACATATGGGATACTTATTTTACATAAAACAACAGCCTAATATATGAAAGACTTGCCAAAAATACCTAATGATACATTTTCGCATATCAAATTTATGTACATGGTTGTACGGATTAATTATCAATGTTATCGCAGTGATTACAAAAATAGAATACAACTTAAGTTAAGTTTCAAATTAAGTTTTTTTTTTTTTAACTTACTTATCATCATGTCCAGGTAGTTTCTCCTTCATTTCTTCCTTCAATTTTCCTACAGAAATAAATATTATTACAATCCATAATGTTGGGATTATTATAACATTATTATGCTTGAATAAAATGAAATGTAGTATGATTTATATGCAATATATCTTTTTAAATTTCCAATATTATAATTTTCTTTAATAATTAATAATTTATTTGTACAGTATTTTTATTTTTTTATAATAATAATAATATGAATTTATATAGTGCATTTTCAGAATACTGTTCAATACGCTTTACATAAAAATTGATAAAATACAATAAAAACAGGCAGCATTATACGATCAGATTACAAATTGTTATATAGAGAAACTACAAAAATATACTATAATTTATTACATTGACAAATTTGATTAATTTATTATAATAATAACTATTTATATAATGGATTATGTGTTCTACCAGTATTATTTTTGTGATGTATTTTTTATGTATATGCAATATCTTTTTAAAATTTCCAATATAAAAATTGTATTAATAATTAATAATTTTCTTTTACAGTATTTTTAATGTTTTTATATAATGTATTAAAGGCATCATGTAAATGGCTTTTCGCTGTTGGATGATTTGAAATAAAATAAAACAAATAAATATATCATATAGGTATGATAACATTAACACTAAGTCTATACTAACAGTATGCATATTAATCTCTTGGTTCCAAGCTCAATTCCCATCACTATTCCCCTTGTGTTTCAACATAAGGGCTTTCAACGAAAGTTTCAAAACAAACCGTCTTTCGCAATAAGACGCTTAAGCTGTTAGTCGATGTGCATGTTGAAGTAGGCAGTACACTCTTCGGAAAACAGTAATGGATTGTCTCCCAGTATACTGCCCAATCATAAGCTACAACATGTTGAATGGGGCCAGCATACAAAAAAAATGATAAATCAGGGCTAGTCTACCATTAGGACTACAGTACTATTTTTCATTAGGAATAGTACTAATATTTTTTATTTGGGATAGTACTTCTGTATCATGAGGGATAGTAAAACTATATCATTGAGACAGTACTACTATATCATTGAGACAGTACTACTATATCATTGAGACAGTACTACTATATCATTGAGACAGTACTACTATATCATTGAGACAGTACTACTATATCATTGAGACAGCTATATCATTGAGACAGTACTACTATATCATTGAGACAGTACTACTATATCATTGAGACAGTACTACTATATCATTAGAGATAGTATAAAAGTAAATAGTCTGCTTACCCTTTTCTTTCTTCTTCATCTTTCTTCCCCGTTGGCCTTGACGCAGATATGAAAGGATCTGAGTCAGTTTGTTGATCACGATATCGTTCGCAGTAAGCGTTGTATGTGACTGGAAGTAAAAACAAAAATTGAATTAAAAAATACAATTGTCGTCGACAACCCTTAAACACAAATCATGTGTCATTGCTTCTGTTTATAAAGCTCTTTCCAGACTCTCAAATTCTCTTATATATAGTTGACATGCCTATATATGGTCATGATATCATGTCATCATGACCATATTTAGGCATGTGTTTGACCAAACACTGGTCAGAATACAAAAACATGATAGTCTTGAGATCATAACCATATATAGGCACACCATGACCATATATAGGCATGTCATAACTATATATAGGGATACAACAGTTTTTTGGCCTGTAAATTATCAAGTTTAGTTTTCCTTGAATTTGATGTATTTGTTTGTGTGTCCAGCTTATGCTAACATATTCACCTCCATAGTCGGACAGTCGGCTTTGCTTCGTATCACGGTAGTTGGGATATCACTTTCTGCGTAGTCATCGTCAAGTTCAACTTTGTACGCCATACGTCCGGGCAAAAACAGCTCATTACGTTCTGGTGGCCGCTTCTTGAATAATACACGGTACACATTCTTACCTGAGGACAGAAATTTTAAGTCATCGTTTTTGATTCTATTGATTTCTTTTAACGGAGTTGAAAAAAGTCAACTCACTTTTGAACTAAAGTTTTTAAAAAAATAATTCAAAGTATGTGATCACACTAGGAGTATACAGTAGTCATCCAATCTTATTCGGTGTTTAAAAAACAAGTTCTCGTAATCTCGAAAGATCCGATAAGGGCAGTATAATAAAGGCAGTAGTGTATATTGGCTCTTACAATAAAGATTCATTAATCCAAATAGCCAGTATACTCCCTCTTCCTTAAGTGTTTGGTCCAGACTGTGCCCATTTATACTACTGGGTAGAGACAGACAAACACAGATAAAATTTCCAGGGACAAAAGCGACTTGCACAGCGAAACCTTCAAACCCCTAACAATGAGGTTGAGAGTCCGAGCATCAACAGCAGCAAATATATGGCGATTTTAGTCATTCATCAATAAAACAAACTAATTTAAACTATATAGGTAGTCACGTACCACGCCCACATGCAAGATAGAACAATGAGGCGAGTTATTCTTCTACCTTTACCTTTGACCTTTTTGTATAGAGTACTTACCCAATCTTGTCTTGAAAGAAATGTGCTCATCTTCAACCACAGCTTTCTTTACCTCCTTTGATTCCCTAAAATATACATTAATTTTAAAAATCATATATATATATACAGTATATATACATATTGAAGAGTGGGTTTGCATGTATGCTCCAAGTAAAATAAATTGCAAAAGCAATGAAAAAACGGTGTTCATATACATATGAACATTTTTGTCTAATGTTTACTAAATTTTCACATTGAAGCCAGGTGAAGTTCACCTTGTGTGTGTAAGGGTGGGTGGGGTTGTTGTGCTCTATTTTTAAATACTCTGAACATTAATATATATAAAACATACATTGCTTCATCCTTGGTTGCATTCTGGAAACTCTCTTCCATCACTTCTTCCTCTTCTCTCTCTTTGTGTGTAATCTCAGCTCGTACCTGCAAAAAAGTTCAAAGTTCAAAGTAAGTTTATTGTCAATAATACAACAGGTAAAATTGAAATTCAAAAAAGAAATAAAATATTAAAAAAGAATGAAAACACCAATAATTCGGAGATTGAGGACTCATTATTATTATTAGGCAGTATTAAGTATTATTTACGAGAAGATTTGTAAAAGATTTTTTCACTTGATAGGGAAATGGCTATTTGTTACTTAGACATGTAAGTATTCACAATATACATTATATTAAACTATCATTAGTTCAGTTTAGAAAACAGAAGCAATAGACACACTTTACAAAAGGAAAAGTGTGAACTAAATCGGGAAGTGAACATCCCTACCCTTGATGAGTTCCAGGTTCCCTCTGACCCAGACAGATCGCACCTGAAAGGGTCCCATCCAAAGATAGGTAAAATATAATACAGAAAACTAACATTCTAATAATAAATACTTAAAAAATAACTAACAAATAAATTTAAAAAAAATTAATAAATTAGCATATACCCATGTTGAATGGGGAAGTTGAGGAGGCAATCGTTGTGGATGCTATGGTTACCATGTCATTATTTTTCTGAAGGACGGGTTTGTAGTTTGTTTCAAGTGTCTTGCTGAATTGTCCTTGTGAGGAATTATTGTGCAGTTCGATGAAGGGTGGATCCAGAATGTTTCAAACGGGGGGAAGTGGGTGCACAACAGTTTCAGATTAATTCAATAAGCAAATAGCACATATATTGCATCAACATTTTCAACGAATTAGTGGCAAAATGGGGCGGGCAGCCCTTCCCTGTGACTTCCCTACTGGATCTTCCCCTGTTGCTTTGGGCTACCCTCTTGTTAGTGAAAGTACAGCAATATACAATAGGCCTAGCCTTGCTGGGCATGAGAGAAGTGTTTCTCTTGAATATAGATGCATGTAAGGCTATGTATCCGAATTACTGACATTCATTCAAAAAACCTGTAGATACACATTGTCCCGATATGCTTACGTAAATTCAATGCATTGAATGGTGGAGCTGGCTTGACCATAAACTTAAAACTTTAATGCACTATCCAAATTGACCTGGATTCCAGAGATAGAGAATAGGCCCTATCTATGCTAACTAACCTGAGCATAGGCCCCTAGGTCTAGGCCTATCTCGCATCGACATCATAGGCTAGGCCACACCTAGGTCTGTGCCTAGGCCTAGGCTTGTGTAGGGCTAGCCTGTATGATTAGGCCGAGGTTATATCATGGCTTGAGCCCAGGTGTATCTTTATTTTTACCTGATGGATTTATAAAACATGCAATTTATTGATGTTTTGAGCCATAAGACTACAATGTATTCAGTATAATGCAATGTGTACTCTGAAGAAGTACGGGAACATGCTTGTCACCCATTTTGTTGACGAACATAAGAAGTACTGCGCGGTGACGTAATGAAGCTGCAAAACATAGACTGGTTCTTTTACAGCCTGCCGCGATCGTTTTTAGACCTAAGCATTGCGGTACAGAATAGATAGGATTAATTGCATTTACGTGATGTAAGCAACTTGCAAAATATGGCGAAACAGGCACTAATTTTCGGTGGTTTTTGGCTGTTTTTTCGTTGTTATCCAATATCCAGCCTTGAACAGTAGCGTAATGTGGTCGTGACATATAGAAGCCCCAGTGTTTGAGATATGAGCACATTCCTGCCAGCAGTTTCAGAGGAGATAGGTGAAGTTACGTGAAGCCGATTAGCAGAATTAATATATAGATGAAAATTAAAAGAAACACATCCATACTTTTCTGCACTGGTTGCAAAATCCATTTGAACTACATGGACAAAAGCCTTCATTATTAAGTTTTTTCATTAATGGAACTGTAGAGTAAATACGCAGCTTACCTTCTGCAAAAGGGCGTAATCCAGACCCTTCACCAAATGAGTATGTTCCATATCACCACCAAGGTATTTACTCTCTTCAATCAATTGTTTACGCCGATTAGCAGCAGTGTCACCACTAACAAACAACAAGAAACACATGCAATTATGACCTCACTGCTAATTACAATAAAGTCAGGGACACACTGCATCGTACACGTTACTTAAAGCTTTATTAAGAGACTTAGTTTATAAAGCATAACTAGGTCAACTGAAAAGGTTACCAAGTCTGATAACTGGGTCAACTAAACATGTTACCCAGTTTGATGAAGATAATATTTTTTTAACTATCTAACAACTTTTTTTATGAGCACATAAATATGCTCATCAACAAGAAAGTCTTTTAAAATTATGATAAAATACCTAGGGAAGTACATATAATGTAGCATAACAAGTCATCAAAAGCAGCACATCAATGATTAAAACCTGTGATAATTGTGTGCAATGAACCATAGAGATTTTTTGTCCGTGATTTCTCCACACCCAACTAACAGCTAGTGTAAATATAAATGAATTTAAGAGAAAATGTAAACAAGGATACTTACGACTGTACATCTGGGGCAACAGCGCGATAATTTGCAGTGGTACTAACAATTTCTGTTTCTTCGTAATCTGTCTTTCCCTCACGCCGCTCTCGTGCCTGTAACACAGGTTTTCAGAATTGGTTACAAAATGTTTTCATCTTAAATGTACAGCCAATGCCAGATTCAAGGGAAGGGTGAAAACTGGGCTGCCCACCCCTGAAGGTTTTTCCAAAAAGAAAATTTTAAATAAAATTATAATCATTGAGAATGCCATCTTGCCATCTAGAGGTGCCATAATCATAAAATTTCTTACCTCACTCCCAACTATTGTGGGTCTGAGGTGGTATAGCTTTACCCCACTCATTTGTCCCTCTCTGGGTCCCCAATATTTTGAATTCCTGGATCTGCCACAAGTCTCAATGTTTACCAATCAAAAACATTCTTGTAGTGACAGTCCTCAAAGCGATAATTTTGAAGAAGCTAATATATCTTTCATTCATGATATAAGGGTTGTCTTAAATGTTTACAAATTGCATTAAGATTCGCCCGTTATCTTTTAAGTTCAAAGAATTCTTACTCTGTCCCTGTATCTCTTGGCAAGCTCAGCTTCTCTCTCTGCTTCTTGCTTCTTCAATTTGGCATAGAATCTATGAAAAAAAAGAATTAAATATGATAAAAAAAAAAAGGTTGCATGCCCATATATAGTCATTATGTGACTATATATGCTCATGATGTGCCCATATATAGTCGTTATGTGACTATATATACTCATGATGTGCCCATATATAGTCATTATGTGACTATAAACGGTCATGATTTGATTCAGGCATGTCACAGGTTTTTGTTACATTAGATAAATAAGATCAAATTGCATACTATTCAATTGTTGACGATCAAGTTTTATCAACTGATTTTATGTTGATTCTTGGTTAAAAAAAAATCTGCTCTAAATAATTGAGACATTTATAGATTCCAAAATTTAGTGATAAAAAAAAGAATGTTCATAGTAAAAGGTCTGAAAATCATGACAAACTGATTGACGTATCTGTGAATATCAATAATAACTTTGCAAAACATAAACAATTGTAATTAAAAAATAATAATTTTATAAATTATTATAAACATGTAATAAACATGATTTCTGTTTCTGAAAATTTTTTAGAATGGTACGATAATTTGTTGCCAAGTTGCAAACAAGCAAATCTTTAACTTTATTTTTCTTGGGAAGTGAAAATTTCAAGTTATGTTGTATTGCCTTAGAACGGCCGGACAGTACATATTTAAGCTGAAACACAACTAAAGTGTCACCTTCATCAAGAAACATATATTTGCATTAATGACACTAACTATCAATCATTGAAACCATTTACCATTACAGCACTACGTTCTGGTATAAAGATAATTTGTAGCTTATTATTGAAATGAAGTTTTTGTATAACAACAACACGTGTAAAGTACATACATTTTTCGTTTTCTGCGTTTAGCTCTTGGATCATCCTCTTCATTGTATTCCCTGGGGAGGCTAGAAAAACAGAAAAATATATTTGAAAATGACCCCTAAATTAACTGGTAAAAATCAAAATGTCTGAATATCAACAAGTAAGGAAGAAATATTTATTGCTTTCCATGAATCATTACAAAGAAAAGATAAAAAATGATTTGATCATCGTGATGAAAATAATTAATACAAAAAACAAGATCAGAAAATCTTCATAAGCTCTTACCATCCATTACATAAATAAAACATGGAAAGCCGAGGATAACCGTTTAAACCCGAAAGCTTGTTTCAGAAGGGTTTCCCCCACCCAAAAAATAAATGAAAATTAAATCAGTGTTTTGTACAAAAATAACTAATTTGATCCTTTTAGTAACTAATGTTATGTCTTTTAATATTTAAGTACGTGAGATGTAGTTTGTGTGTTTTTTTTTTTAATTGAATAAAAAAAAAAGATCAAGAATTAAAAAACAGGAAAGAATACACATCATTATAAAAAAAGACAAGAAATGAACCTTGGTTTGTGTTCCCTTGACTTTGATGAAGAAGACGACGACAAGGACGATGGTGGTGCTTCACCTGGTGTTGCACGTGGTGTCATAAGCAGACGACGGAAATCATCATTCGTCATCTGTGATCCTCTGAAAAGTAATAAAAACAATTGAATAATATCCATAATACAGAGCCTACAATACAGTTAGTAGTACCAAAATAGGCTATAATGCCCTGTCACACTATTATTCATTCAACTTGTGACATGCCTAAATATGGTCAAGATGACATCACATCATGACCATATATAGGCACATCATGACTATGGCCATACATCAGTTTTTGTCAAAGAAAATTTGATAGTTTGATCAAAGTTTTAATAAACCAATAGTGAATATTTTGCAACAATCTAGTAATTCATAAAAGATAAGATAAAAAAATTTCTTCACACAGTATCATACAGTACTACCATTTCATAGAATATTTCAGATAATAAAAGATTAGGAAAAATCAATGTATGACAGAGAACAGGGTCACATCAGTACAACTTTCTGCTAAGCTCCACCCCTTGGATACTTTTGTTAAGATCCCAAAACGACAGTGTAAATGTACGTAAACATGTGTATTTGAGGGGACAACACGCATGTTTGCTGACATGCGTATACTTCTTGCACTGTTCTGATTGGTCAGTTGTAAAATATAATTGACCGCTCCAGAAAGCTCCATTACCGCCGAAGTTTACATGAATGTAAATCTTTTTTGTAAGACCTGATCAAAAAAATGGCAACATAATAACTTACCCTGGTTCAGTGTCTTCAGACATCCTCCGTTCCATCATCGGAGGCAATGGGTTTGAAAACGGCTCATCGCCTTCTATTAAAGAAAACAAAAGTTATTAGAAAAATTATCATTTTATCAGCTAAACCTAGCCCAGATAAGTTTAGCTTATCATGGCGCTATTTTATATATGACTAGCTAGTTAAGCTATTCCACATAGCCAGCCAGCTAGCCGAAAAAAAAAATAAAATAAAATAAAAGTGTCCTCTAGCCCAGGTAAACTCAGGCTAAATTTTATCTGTTTTGGTCACAAACATTTCAACCATGATGTATGATACAAATAAGATATGAAAATGCTGATTTTTATCAGCATTACGTAGCATATTATTAAGACTGACTAGCCTAGAGCCAGGGTATTCAACCTTTTTAAGCTGGCCGGAAAATGATTTTTAGCAATGTTGCACGAGCTGAATCAAAATCTCTGGCGGGCCGGAGTTTAAATGTTTTCAGTCAAAACGATGCGTTTAATAATACTTAATAATAAAACTCAAAATGGGTGGTGCAATCCCAAATACACATGTTTTAATTTCGTAATTTTGTAGGCAAAAGCTTACATGAAATTTGAATTCTTAGAACAAAGCAAGATTCCTCTTACCATGGACCTTATTAATAGGTCCATGCTCTCACTTGACAAAATTCTGGTTACTGATGATAAAAAAATATAAACCTGTTTGTCAACTAAAAGGGAACATTCATAATATTATTAACGGATAACATTCCTGAATAATATAATGATATGCATATCGTAAGGCAACAACATGAAGCTGGCTAGTACAAAGTAGTAGGACTCGAGGAGTGATCCCAACCACCAAGGAACTGGGTCTTGTTTTGGTTGGGTTCGTGTCACAGCAGGACTTTTTTCTCACGAACAAGAACTACTCCACTCCCTATTATAAGTCTCATAAAAAAATAAAAGGCCTAACTCAATTCTCGGCTTGGTCAAGTGCATGTCTAGCTTGCCGACTACTCACGCTGTAGGCCTAGGCGCCTAGCTTACGCTGAATAGTCCACCTAGGCAAGTCAAGGCGTTCTACTAGCCTGCTTGCTACTGCAATCTAACCTTAACTAAGCCCTGCCCTGGCCTAGGCGGATTCTACTCTTCAAACGCAGGCTAGCGAACATGATATACGCAACGATTCTGGATCAATTCAGCATTTAAATCCATAGAACCATAAAGAAATTATATCAAATTGTAGTTACTTTCAGGCATCTTGAAATTTGTTTAGTTAATTCAGCCGAAAATACGAACTTTGAACAGACAAAACGAGACAGTCCTGTAAACGTTACAGGTTTAAGATGAAACAATTAAAATAGAGGGCGGCAGACTGACATTTACGGTTATCAGCCAGGCCAGCTTGACGCTCTGATCGTTGGTCGCTGTTAGGATATGCTCTGATATTCTTATCTATATTTACATATGTTATATATTACTTAGATTTAATAGTGAAACCAATAGTTATAGAGGGGAAGAAACTCTTCATTAGTTTAGTGGTTAGAGTTAGTGGTTTATTGATTGATGCTAAGACAGGCACCCAAGAACCAGGGATGTTATGAACTAAGTCTCTATCCTGCATTCCAACATGATGATGCCGATATCCAAATGCTTATTATTAACACTTGTATATATGATGTACCAGTCAGTATAATAAACACTTTTTAGACTACTTCTTAAAGTCATTAGTCCGTTATTGTAGATACAATCCGTTTGTCAGCATTCTCTTATTTACTGTAGGCCTACTGTATGTGTCGTAAGCATGACTCCACCTACACAAATTATACAGTCGCCTTCGTCCAGTGTTCAGGCAGTATTCAGTATTAAGAGTATAAGAAGCTCTATATGGGGCGGACCTAGGTTGGGTGCCAATAAAGTAAACCAAGACATACTTAGAGCTAAATACATTAATCATGTAATGAATTTAGATAAGCATAGATGTACAAACCTTATGCTAATACAGTCTAAATAGTCACCACGCTAAACTGTTCTCTAGTTTCAAGACTTGTACTGATATAAAGTTGGAAATTGGTTCAATCTTTGAAAATTCATGCCTTGGAGTTGCATCCGATATGTGTTGGGTTAACGATTTCAAAGAGTTACTTCTTGATTCTTAGGTTTCTTTTTGGAATAACGAAATATTAAAAAAATCGTCACTTTCTGAATATTTTTCAATTAAGAGCAGTCCGAATATGGAAAAATATTTACTTTTACCAGACAGATTTTATGGGTGCAAGCCTAAATTACCAAATACTCTAGCTCCATTAGGACATAATGAGTACCCAATAGTGGATGGCACTTGCCAATTGTGTAATAATGGTGTTGAAGATGTAAAACATTTTTTATTCACATGTAATCGACTAAACACCATTAGAATATGCTTTAGAAAATAAGCTAATACTGATTGCTTAAATGTATGGGAGTACTTTATCACCAGTAACCTTTGTAAAAAATTAAGTATTTTTCTTGGGGGAGATGTGCATTGTGACTATAATTATGATGTTCATGATATTTTTGATAAATTTTGCAAACCTTATGTTAAGAGAGCATTGAATGCTAGGAATGATTTATTAAGCTCTAAAGTGCAAATTGTTCTGGAGTGGGAAAAGAGGGAGGGTTTGCTCTGTTGCGGACGATGGTTGTTCGCTGTTTTGACTTTTTAGAACTTCTTTACACTTTGTTCAGCTGTAGTGACGGGTCTCTCTTTTGTAGTACCAGTGCGGGTGTACATTCTTGGTTGTAACAGCCCTGTTGCGACCAGCCGGGCTGATGAGTGTCTCTGGTGGGCGTTCCGTCTTCTTTACGACTGTTGCAGGAGAGAGACGTGTCATCTAGAGACTGATGATGTTCTTTTTGTCATAGGGAAAATAGAACTATTTTCTCTATGTTTTAGTTTTAGCTGATTTGATTATCTTGTTGTTTAGATGTCTTTCTTTTTTATTGTAATTTATATTTTTTTCTTGTTGTTAAGATGCACCACCGTGATGGAGTGCCACTGATTCTAAAGTGCATACCCAAATAGATTATTTTTATTTTTATTCAGAACTCACTCTAAGAACAGTGACATACACCTGCACGGTGGTGCGTTCATAAAATCATAATACAATATACCCGGTAGTAGTACAATCAAGCGACAATTATACAAAGAACAAAAAGGTTGCTCCTGATGTCGGTAAATTTCAGTCTGCCGCCCTCTATAGTAATCAAACTGTTAAAACTACAATATTGTTACGTGATAAAAAAAAATATAATGAATTGTATCTTCAAAATGTTTATTCATGACAATCACAAAATCAAGTAAGAATGTGGACACGCTTATGAGTGGATATTAAAAACTCTTTATACGTGAAGATGACATTTATTAAAACATGATTACTCCCCTCTGTAAGTTCCGAAATTGGATTTTCCTCTTAAAAGTCAATAATTCTGTCAATTGTCGATTTAGTGAATACATTCCCCTAATGGAAAAGAGGCGTTATGTAGCATAAGTTTCTGTGTGATGCAGGACAAATAAAACAAATATTGGTATTCTATTAACTTCCACTTGTCAAAACTTTTATTCAGTATGAAATATTACGTGCAACACTGAGACATTTGTTCGAAATCATATCAATGTTGGTATAGAATAATTTTTAATAAATTATGTTTGAACCAAACATGTCATTGCTTGCTGACTGATATCCAGCAGATAAAAACAAATACAATGTTTTTTTAAAAATATTATTATTTAATATATTATAACTATGCTCAAGTATGTGTTTTCCCATAACACTTTACACTGGTCACATGACTTAAAAATTCAGTGGTGGCGCTAGCAGGGTTCAGTGGTGGACCCAGGGGGAGGGCAGGGGAATGTTTTCCCCACCGCCCACATCGTTGGACACTACTATGAAGGTTATCGGACCAAAATAACATATAACTTATTTTTTACTGACAATCCATAAAATGTAGTCTAAAAAGCAAAATTTAGGTAATACTAGGTAAAAAAAAATTTCTTCCAGTGAACCACCCTACCAGGGATTTTTATTCCGGGACACTGACTATGGCTCTAGTTGACGCCTTTTCATAGACGAGCTCTGCATTTTAGTTATAATATCCTCAACACACCAAATTTTTTTCAGAAATATTTATGTGTTCAACTGCAAATTTATACTGTACTATTGTTTATCTGTCAAGGAAACAATACAATGTATAATTATAATAAATAAAATAAATAAATAATAATGATAATTATAATAAAATAGTAATATTATAGTACTAATATAAATACATAAAATACTTTCAATTATATGCCAGGTATTATTAAATAATATATAAATACAGTAATATATTATTATTAATTACATTTAAAAACTTTCTTATTATGAATGAAAAAGGAAACAAAATACAGTAAACAGTAGAGTTGATTTTTAAAAAATAATAAACAATATTTATTCAATAGGTTGTATTCCGTGCAAGTATATTAGCATACTATGTTAAATATTATCAATCCCATGATTACAATACAGTACTACTCTTTTATCATACAGTACATTCCACAGATGCTCATTGATAAAATGAGAAGGTGGTACAAGAATATTTTTATCTACTTTAACATATAACTTTTTTGATTCAAAACTTTCCAGTGTGGTTGGGAGCTTAAGCTTTTTTTTTGGGAGGATAGGAACCCCAGTCCCCTATGCACCCCTATGGTACGCCACTGAATAAAAATAAAAGATTCACCAATCACAGTAAATCTTTGCCGCCATGAAACAGACTCAATTACACTGAAATATATCTACAGCTATCTGTGTTACAACAAAAATCTGTATTTAGAAAAGTTTACATCAAGGAATGTGAAAATAATGAGGCTGGCTAAATCCAATTCTAGAACAAATCCCATTATAAATTAATACCACAGTGCATAATAGACTTTAGAGACAAATGCATTGTTTCTCAGTTAGAGACAATGCGGATGTATATTATCGTGATGTTTTTATGTATGTTGAACTGTTGGGTGTTATGCTTTGTAAAAAGAGTAAAGTTCTGTAAAAGAAAACGGGTGATTATAAATATGTTATTTTACTATATGAATTTTAGTATCAAATTAATGTTGAGCCCTGTCCAGACTATCAAATCTTATTTGATAAAAACATGTGACATGCCTAAATATGGCCATGATGACATCACCACAAAGAAAATTTAAATATGTGAATTAAAAAAACCTCCTTAGTTCCTTATTGCACAGCCTGGATCAAAGTTCATGAAAAATACAACAAAAGTGTACAAGATACCAAAATATTGAAAAGTCCTTTAAACTTAGAATACTAGAAAAAGTATACTACATAAAAAATATGATATTTGAACTGCCTGTCAATATGTTACTCTACTTATAAAGGTCTGTTCACATTACCATCAAGTATGTGACAAATACCTTTGGCCATGTTTATACATGGGTGAGATATGACATCTTCATGCCCAAATATGGCAACATCACAGATATTTGTCACCAAAAAAAATTGATAATGTAGACACGTGTTAATGAAAAGATAAACATATTCAATTCATTTATAATAGTGTACTCAATTGATGTTAAATACTTCCAATAAGATATCATTATTATAAAAGACATTTTCGGTGATGACAGTATTTGGTGGATTAGTGTATGTTTGCCCGCCAATTTGAGACCATCTTTAGGACCTGAAAATGTACGGTGGTTTTGGGGTTTGGTCACTGTCCAATTAGCGTGTTTGCTCTGTGTGAAAATATTGAAGATTGTTGGTTCTTTGAATAACTGGTCTTGGCATTAGAGGGGTCTCAAATTGGAGTAATTCACAGTAAAAAAATATAAATCACCAACTCTTGAGCTGAATGAACAGAGTCAAATAGTACAGTATAACAAAATACAGTCTTTAGTAATGATAAGCAAGTTCAAATATATTGAAGAGACACAGGTACTGCAGTTAAACCTACAAAATGATAATTTTGTACAAGCTTACTGTGTCATGACTACACTCATTAAAAATGGTAATCAAATATGGAACATGCCATTTGTCGTCTTTTACATTAAATGGTTTACAAGGGTACAACTTAATGGTACTGGTAACTAGAGCATGTTGGCTATTAGAAGGCAAATACTTTATACAATGACTGGTAAATATTATTGATGTAATAATATATGAAAATCAATTGGGTGCAGCTATAATGTATAATGTTTACATGATACATTCAATAAAGTACTGTTTGTGATACATGTATATTAAACCTGTCCAGAACTTTAGGATTGAATAGATGATTATTAATCAAGAAATTCAATGTACAATCTGTGTCACTACTCTTTCACTATTGGCTTTCCTTGCTGACATCTCTCTCTTAGATTTGAATGAAGCATGGGGAGTAGGCTGGGGGAGGGGGAGGAGGGGTTTGGAGATAAATCCCTATGAAGGCAAATTAGTTTCACAAGTGGGTTAAAATACTAAATAGGACCATGCATTTTCCATTGGAATAGGGATATAGTTCCATATTCTTAATTTCTTTTCAGATCAAATCCAGTGACCACCAATGGCACAACCAACCTACAAACTTACTCTCTCTACGTTCAGAATGACATTTTAAGGCTACATAAAACCTGCAAGTTCACCTAAACACGTCATCTTAAGATATGACAGTGAACACGGCAGATTAAACCCTGCTTAGCCTGTTTCTTCTTCCTCAATATGAGAGGTCAGCCTTACAAACCTTTCCTCTTTTTAAATTTGTCGAAAGGCACATTAAATCCAACATAATCCCTCTTTCCAGTGAATGAGTGAATACCATTTTCCCCTTGATCCATTTCTGCTTCCTCAACTAAATCTAACCATTTCCTAGGCCATTTCATACAAATTATGGCAGTGATGAGACTAAATACCCCTTTCCTCTCCTCATACTCAATTTATTGGTTCACTACACTACGGTCAGTTTTGAATAATGCATGCTTTACCATCATAATTTACATCAACCTCCACTCATAAATAATACATATAAGTGAGACCCAGTAAAAATGCTACACAAAAATGAATGACTTCACAAAAAGCAATGAAAAAAAAAAATGAAAAGAAGGAACAGATGTGTCGGTGCAAGTTCAACATTTGGATATACAGTAATTTCAAAATCAACCATTTTCATTGTTAACACAATAATCATTAACAATATTTCACAATTAGTGTAATATTTGTCATTTTATGCAAGTCCCCCATCTGTCCTGTTGCTTAACACAATTAATTGCAAACAAAAACCTCTATGCAATCCCCAAATTTTGGAACTTCAGGGCTTCACTTACAGGACACACTCCGGGGGATTTGGATGGCCCCCTTGTCAATGCCCACTTATTCTCCCATCAGGAAAATCCCCCTCACCCACTTTTTTTTTTTCAGGGGTCCCGTATCTAGACACTGAAAAGGAGATTACAGGACAGTACCATCACAAATAAGCCAATTCATAGTTCAAACATTTGATGCCCATATCAAGGTTTTCAGCTGCATTTAAACATTTTTCTTACTTTTCTTCTCCTTTATATTAATTATTCACTTTCAATTGTTTGTTTTTATTATGTACTAATCTTGTATTCTTTTTATGCATTTTGGCACTGTAGGCCTACTGCACTATATATTTTTTTATATTCATCTGCCAAGCAATACAATTTTCTGTATTCTTTATATGGAAAAATAAAATTACATGAATCTTGATTCTTTCTTGAAGGTCAGTTGACACACAACATAGGTTTAATACAGATTGACCTTGGATATGGGCATGCGCAGTTCAAACTACGAAATAGCTTATTGAGATCATAGATGAATATGGACTTGGATTGTTCACACTTCAAAAATACAACTTTACTATTCAACATAAAGAGTTGTCAGTCACAGAGTATTCATTACCACCATAATTAATACATAATTCATATTTGGCAACGTTCCATCAACCTACGTAAAGTATAGTCACACTCGGAGACAGTAAACGGCACAAAAATAGATTACATTATATTTAATATAATATATTCAAACTTACATTGCATTCAAAAATATTTTGGTGTGTTGTAGGAATCATTATATTGTCATTGCTAAATAATGCTAAATATCACTTGATTGCAGGGGCGCCCTTTGCACTCATCTTTTGACAATGTGAGTCAAGGTCTTTTCAACTCATGTGGTCAGCAAAGAGCACATAATAGAACTACAAACAAGAGGTCCGACTCCTGTGTTTCTTGGGAATGCTATCCAATTTCAAAATTACTGCCATGAAGGGCGTGTCCTTCAAAAGATGAGCTTTTTTTAATGTTCCATTGCATGCATACAAAATGAGGGCAGTCGGAGCTTTTGCATTTCTATACTCTTTGCTGTCAGCCAATAATCACCTTTCCATTTGCCTTATCAAAATTCTTCAATATTAGTTTTTTTTTGCTTTCTCATATTTATCTTTGCACACTCTGCATTGCATCGCATCGGCCCTTGGTCGATCACTATTATGACAATGTCGTTATTATAAATAATAATAATAATAATACCATCTATTCAGTGATTATATGTACTGGATGCAATCTACCATCTTTACAAAAAACATGATTACTGCACTATTTCAGCATAAGTATTAAACATACGTAGCCTAAAATGCCATCACTACAACAATAATTAAATATCTAGCATGAATATAAAAAGTCGATTTCCTTGGAAACAAAAATTGAAAGTATACAGTAATAACACAATAAATTCTATAAATACCACAAAAAGAAAGTTTTGTACAATATATCATTTATAATATTGTTTGAATAAAATATGTAACTTAGTATTTTAATAATTCATTCGCAATACCTCATGTGATAATGAATATTTACTGGGTATTTTATGGCATTATACAATTTTGAAGGTTAAAAATTTTAACATAACATAATTGTGATGAGTTTTTTTACATTAATAGAATTTTATAATATAGAAATTATATTAAAATGCACCAAAACTATACAGATAAAGGAATAATTTGATTTTCCCTGCTTTATATGGTTAGTGTTCCAGTAGAATCATTATAGTGGTTATGTAAGCAATTTTTGTCTATAACTTTTAATCTACCATTATTGTCCAAAATAAGTCATCTTTTAACACACAAATCCAAGTTATAGGCCATCAATTTTATTGATTTTAACTATTAAATATAAATCAACTGAATGAAACTGAAAATTCAATACATTGGGATCCGAAAACATTAGGACATAAGTACATAAAAAAATGCTGTTTGAAATGGAGCATTCCGGAATCTCAACCGAACTTAACAGTTGACCAGTCAGAACAGGTCTTGAAACAGTGCTTGTTCTACAAACGCACACGTGTACACTCTCTGTAATTTTGCGATTTTTTTTTATGGGACCGTAGGAACAACGTGCAAGCGACAGTCTTTGCAGGATTGTTCATAATCTGAAAGTGTGAAGCTTCTTCATATTTATTCATGCATTTAACTTGTATAGTGGAACAAAATTACAGGGCTCTTAGTTGAAACCAAATTACTGGGCACTTAGTCAAATTCAGTTCATCCCCCAAATTGAGACCACAGAGTTTGGTCTTCAATTAGAAAGTTTAATTTGTGTTGCAAATTGTTAATGCTAGTTGATACTTTGAAAAGGTGGTCTCAAATTAGAGGGTCTTATAATTAGAGCGGTCTTAAATTGGAGGGCAAACTGTACTCATATTCAAGCCTATCTTGGTGGCTACTATTCGACATAATTATATGCAATGCTACTCATTACGTGGTTGAGGGTCAACAGAGCTAAAGACTACTTAAATGACCTATGACCTTTATTACTAATCTACACAGTACATGTGTCCATATACTAACTATAGTGTACAATCATATTAATATTATATATAACTATATATCACAGACAATAAGTTACACAAAGATATTTATACAATCCTATACAATTCACATACAAGAAAATATTGTGTAATATTTTATATCTTTGACTATTTCGGCAGACGATGCATTACTGTTTTTCGTTGGATAAATATACTTTCAGCACGGACATGGGCCGTCCGAGTCCCTCTCAAATTCATAATGCGGCTTTTCGTCTACTCGTACTATCCTAGACTTGTGCGCATCTGTGGCCGGCGTAGACAATGGTAACATCATTGGCCTGTGCGTTTTAAGTTTATGCGCAAGAGTCATAAATATCGCTATCACATTTTCTGATTCTTTTGAATCCAATGCTGAAGTTTCAAACAGCGGCATGTTGTTTGCATCTGCAAATTTCTGCGCCATTCCGGTTGTGACTAAAACCTTTTCTCGTATGTCACACTTGTTGCCGACCAAAACACGAGGTATATCCGGTGAGAGAGAGTGTCTATCACATTCATCGATCCATGTCGGTAAACTTTCAAATGTACTTAGTTTAGTCATATCATACACAAAGACAACAGCATGAACGTTGCGGTAATAATGTTGTACCATACTCTTGCGAAAACGTTCCTGCCCTGCTGTATCCCATAGTTGTAACTAGAAGAGAAAAAAAAAGCAGAATTCATTATTCAGAATGCAATTAATTATACAATATGACAACCAATCAATACCTGACATACTGTGTAAAATATTCATGGACAATTTGCAGTAGTTGCCAATACACTGACATGCGCTTCATCTCTTTCAGAATCAACACGTCATAATTTCAAGATCTGCTGTCATGGCGAAATCTAAAACCAAAATCAAACAAAGAAAAATCATCCACAGTATATTAATATGGTAAAATGATTTTTATAATCTGTACCCCAGACCACTGCATGGCACCTGGCCCATACGGAGTGTGACACAGGACTTTTTTTCCACCTGGCTTTCTGTCTATTAAGATGGATAAGCGCTCCTGGCAGAACCATCTTGGGTCTGCCCCTGAGCAGCGCCAGTACATGCCAAATGAACGACGCTTACTGTATACTGCTATCATAATCAACAAATTGAAGTTTTCAAATTATCCTTTTATTACTCTGTGAACAAAAGGATTTGTTCATTTGTTTACAGATAGGGATCTATAAAATGTGCAGTACTTAACACAAAGTGTCCTAGTTCGACACTGTTCATACAGTATTATACAATTTTTTTTCACCCAAATATATTTTATGCCCATAGATAGTCATGATGTGCCTATATATACAGTAGATGCTATGATGTGATGTCATCAATATGGCCATGATGCAATGCCATCATGACCATAGGCATGTCACATGTTGTTGTCAATTATGATAGTTGGATGGGACTTAAGGCCACTGTGTCATAATGCATTTTATAGAATGTTTCCTCAGAACTATTGCATCACCTCTCCATTATAGTAAATTATCATTTTCTAGCATTTTATCATAATGAACGAAAGCAATCTTTCATCATTTTAGTGGTCCATGAATAATTGATAATCCAGCTATACCAAACCCCTTGAGTACAAACTCTCTAGAATATTTCAATTTGATGTCATACAAATTAAACCACAAAAATGCAATAACTTTTTAGTGCTACACACAATAATAAATTACACTAATTCTGAGTGGTGTTGTGTTGCCTAATGGTCAGCACATTGTCAGTTGATGAATGCATTTCTGCTCGCTCTGCGTGCTTCCCGATGTATTTCCATCTGCTGATTGTCCGTGGTAGTCTGAGAAGTCACGCTATAATTGAGTAATGATAACAGTTGATATTTTTTATAACTCATTCCATTTATGCATTTTGGTAATGAAACATAATCAGAATAAATGCAATATTCATAAATTAGAGTATGAAATTGAGCAACCATAAGGGACCGTACATACAGCAATTTTCATCACTTTCACAATGAGTACAAAGCATATGTTTTAGGGTGGAGGTTGAAAGTGTAGGCATAACTACTCTTTTATAAAAAGGATTATCTCAAAATGACACAAATCATTTTATTGTGCACACTGTACTTTCAGGGGGTGGGGGGAGGGAGGTCAAAGGGAAGGGTATGTTTTGTACACTCGTATATGATAATAATGATAATGGATGATACCTAACACATGGGTGCTGCTACTAAGTCCCCCGAAAATCTTGGTAAGTTTCCAGCAAAGGAAGGCCTCTCGACTCTATCACAAACAAATAATAATCTCCCGAAAAATAACTACTGTAATCTTCCGAAATTTGTCATATTTTCATGCATGTTATAGCACAGCATGAAAATGTCTCCCGAAAGTTGGTGACGATGGGTTTCTCCATGCATGGTAAAATAACATTAGATGCGTTAAAGAAAACAGTAGCTCATTTACATACAGTAGATCATAATCACAATTAATAACGCATAATAAATATATACTGTATTTATCCTCAAAACTGTATTTTACTAAATTCTCAAACTAATCTAATTTCTTAATGCATGCATTGTAAACTAATGTATTTTTTAAGCATAATAAAAAATATATTTATCCTCAAAACTGTATTTTACTAAATTCTCAAACTAATCTATTATCTCCATGCATGCACAGCATTGTAAACTAATGCATTTTAAATTTTTATTTCATGCAATAGGAATAGGGACATTAACTGTATGAATATCATTATTTATTCCATCATTATTATTCATCATGAACTTTCAGCATACTACTATATTTTGCAGGACTTAGTAATTGGACACCATCAAGTCATTACTATTATAGTATTACTGAAATTTATACTGTAATGTTAAGTACTTTTTTAAAGCGTCATCCTCTATTAGACAAATACAGTACAGCATCCATTATGATCAGTATTTAAGGTCAAAGCGTCAAAGGTCAAAGTAGCAGTAAGATTTATCAATGTAGATTGTCACTTGATTAAATACACTGATAATTTATCATCGCTAATGGTATTTCAATTTTGTGAGTCTTTTCATTTATTATCCCACACACAACACAGTGCTTTTTGTTGTCATGACATCTTCATCGTCACTCCTGGTCCGGTATTTAAATGATCCCTGTTTTTTTAGGATAGCAGCCAAGTGCCTTAAGAGTGACGCTAGCAACATCTTTACTAAAATCACCACTGCCAATAACCACCACATGCCCTAAAGCACAAGTTCTTAATTAGAAACCTGGGCGCAATAAACTGTAATTTTAATATCAATAACTGTACTGTAATAAAATAAACTGAAATTCCACATAAATTTACAAAATTTGTCAATCATATTAGTTTTAATGACATATTTGCATGCTCCCTTGTAAAGTCACATGTCATTGCCTAAAGCCAAGGGTAGCAATTATTCTGTATAGTGTTTCTAGTATCCTGTTTCCTGCAATGCTTCTGTTAATGGTAGGCCTACTGTACTATATATATTCACACTTGCTATTTGTAACAAAGAGAATGCTACAGGATTTGAATTATTATTACTGGTATTGCAGGCCTACATTTATGATGCCAAACACAGAATATAATACTGATCGCCTATAATGAAGAAAGCAAACAATATAATATGATGCATAAATTAAAGATTAATATATAATATTGAATAGCTAAAGCCACACACGTGTAAAGCTTTAACCCAGATTATCAAACTTTATTTAAAAAAAAAAAAAACACCATTGTACGCCCATATACTGTAAAGTCATGATGTGCTTATATGGTCATTATGTGATGTCATCATAACCATATAAATCATGTCACATGGTTTTGTCACATCAAATTTTAATAATCTGGACAGAGGTAAAAAATAATCTTGTACTGTTAGCAGGATGATGCGGTTAGCAGGGGCGCTGAAACCTATAGCCATAATATCGGCGCTGTTTCGAACGACACGGTGGTAGAACAAGTCTTCTTGGATATTAAGGACTATAAACTGATATGCCCAGTGTATACAGTGGCTCATGTGCACTATAAAGAACCCAGTAAATCATTCGAGACAAGTAGGGGGATACCCCGGTGTACTGGAACAGACAGCCCCTGGGTTGACGACGAGAGTTGCTGTTGCCGGGTTACCAGGTAGCACATGACAGGAACCTTAGGGGCGAAGAAAGTAATTGATCGAGTCCCTAGTCCACATATCAAGTGCCCTGAGAATCTTACATTTGATGGATACTGTATGTGCGCTATATAAATAAAACTACACTATTCATCATACAGTACAGGTAGCAACAACATTTAAGTATTGGTAAGAATATTACACATTTTTATTTTGCAGTCTCTTGAGTCTTTATAATAACGGCCTACAGAACAGTACATTTGTAGGTGATTATTACACTGTAGGCCAGCATAGAGAGTATCATCAGACCATATTTTAGGCATAAACTGTATCAGGGCTTATTATTTGAAAATGGCAGGCAAGGTAAAAAACACACACCTACTGTAATTTTGTTTAGCTATTGTGATTATTTGTGGGAGGGGAAATTTTAGCTTATCCTATGGAATAATTAAATTACACACATAATTAATACTTTATCAAATTGGTGTTAGAATTCAAAGCAAAATAACATACTGTACATCCTAGCAGAAAGCAATGCCACAGTATTGACAGTTTTCACTAGATAGTATTAAAGGCGATTGATTTTCACACCCCTGAAGAAGAGTTTAAAAAACTGTAGAATGCATTTATTGCCACTGTCTATCAGGAATAATGATTTTACTATCATTGTGTATTCTCCAGTATTCAGTTACCCACAATCATTTCCTACATGAGCATGATACAAAAGGATAGGCCTTTATACTTCTGAAAACATAATTTGTAAAGTGCTCACTGATTTATATTGTTCTCTATGTTCATGCTTATTTCATTTTTTTCTTGTTAATTGTGTATCACTTTGCAGTTTGACATACCCTTGATGTCAAATACCAGGCTCAAGTTTTCTTAATTTTTGGCAGATTTCAGGCTTAAAATGTTCTTATTTTGTTCTTAGTTTACACACCTTTTAAACAAAAAATTATTTAATTGTACGGCAGTATGCACAGTACTGGAATGTAGGTAAAAGTGACCACACAAAAAATGGCCCCAAATGTCAGAGCGGTACACCTACTGTATTATAGAGGGTATTGCATAGTCACACCTACTGCACATAATGTACAGATATAATTTTTTGGTTTTAAAAAAATAAAAACCTCATTTGAAATTTTACCTCAGCCTCAATTTGTTCTTATTTTGTTCTTAATTTTCAAGCAATTTCAGCCTCAGTGTTCTTATAAAATGTGTTCTTATAAAAAAAAAAAAAGTGTATTTGAAAACACATTGTCATGCGCTTTAGAAATCGAGTATCATAAAGCAGTGGAAAAGTCAGCCACGTGAAGGCCTACTGTACTTATCAAGGTCTGTGCACAAATATCAGCGAACATTCACATGCCTTCCAACTAAACCAGGGGTAAGGCTTAGCAATCATAAAGGGAGGCTTGATTCTCTTTGATGACAAGTCAGTGGAGCATAAATTTACTATAGAAACAAGCCCAGACTATCATATATTATTTGACAAAAGCATGTGACACACCTTCAGGGACAGTTCTAGAATTTTTCAAACAGGGTGAAGGGGGGGGGGAGGGGTCGCAACACTTTCAGATAAAAAGTGAGTAGCACATAACATTCATGCATTGGAATTTTAAAAACTTATTGGCAAAACGGGGGAAGGGGAGGGGTTACCGTGTGATGATATCAAATCACGACCATTACAGTATTTACAATAGGCACAACGTGATTATTTATGAGAAAACAGGTTTTTTTTTTAAAGAAAATTTATGTAGACAGAGTTTAGTAGAATGTGTGTACGAAAGCTCGCAATAATAAAATCTCAACTACAGTAGTCTTAAACACCATAGTACTTCTTTCTTTATTGTTTTATATGTGGACTACAGCAGTAAGGCTTGTCATATTTTTCTTACTAAACAAAATATCTCCCAAATCAATTGTAGTCCGCAAGTTGAATACTTTAAATAAGTAACATCTTTCATTGCGGACAGTACTTAGTCAAGAGTATTTTTAAAGAGTATATTACAAAATTTGCTTTGACAATTTTGTCACTGATGTGATATTAGACTGAAAAACATCGCTGATTCATCAACAAATTTGATGACCTTTTCAGAGGCAATAAAGCCAGTGAGAAGATGTAATAACTCAAACAGTATTTGCATCTACTGTACAGTACGGTTATCTTCATCACTAATTAAGTGTCTTTTAAAATGAGGTCAGGATGACTATATGTAGGAAATTAGGTCTCAACCATGAATTCAATAGCAATTAGCATCAATGCTTATTGCAAAACATACAGTATTTTTATGCTGTAAATTCATGCATCGATGTAGGAAAAATTTGGCATTTTTTTGTATATAGGCAATGCAAAAAGAATCATGTATTTTTTGTAGGCCTACTGTACTGTAATTCCACACCTTGTACAACATGCAAGTTAATTTTAATTTTTTTTCCTCCTGGACCACCATTACTGTAAGTGTAAAGTAATTTAATTTTTGCACAGATGATACCTCAAAAACTAGCTCAAATTTGCACTGAAAATCTCTAGGAAAACAGATCCACTGAAGGTTAGGTAAAGGTAGAGTCACAGTACTGTAGGAGAATAATCCATAACTTGCAGAATTGCATATGAGCTTGGTCCATGACTACCTAGCAGCCGTAAAGAGGTGCTTATATTAGTTACATGTTCACATCATTCCACAGCGATAGGGGCTGAAATGAACTATAACATCAGGGTAACCAGGCCCTACTCTTCCGAAAGATGCAACAGGTTCTTTAAAGTGCACATGAGCAGATTTATACGCTGCGACTCCTCCATTTTAAGTCCTTATCCAAAAAGACTTGGTTCCACCAACCCAACCCTGGGTGAGGAGCGGCTGGAACCAGCACCGATGGTAAGGCTGAAGCTAGCGGCACCCCTACCTTACCGTTTGGCCACTCGACTCGAGTAAAAGCGTACAGTAACCTCCACAAAACCTGTGGTGAAATTAGCGCGTATTTTTTTTATATGCGCGGACAGATTTTTAGGCCTAATTTGCGTGTGGAGGATATGTTACCTGCACAGAACAGGCCTTATTTATACATTCTGGTAGACCAATGTGAAACAATAAAGTGTTTAAACTGAACACGTCAACAGCTTTTCCCGACTTCCAGTTCCTTAGCTGTGTTCAGTTTCACAAAGCGCTCATAGTCGACCAGTTAAGTTGAGTTGATTGAGTTCTGTGTCAACCTGAGCCTGCCTAGGCCCAGGCTATCTATAATAAAACAGTAGTTGATCCATGACCATGAATTTATTTAATAATGAGGAAAAGAAAACAGGCCTAGGCCATCCATAAACATTCATCATACTGTACAAACACAGACTGCCTAGGCTAGGTCCATGGCCAATTTCTTCCTTAGAGCCTAGGATAGGCCTAATTTATTCTAGGTCTAACCTACCTACAGTAGTTTGCCTAGTGGGCCTAGCTTCCTGGGATAAAGGAAGAGAGAAGTGGATAGCCCCCCCCCTGTCTCTTATACACATCTAGATGTGTATAAGAGACAGCTTATTGGCAAGGCCTAGGCTAGTTACAGTAGTAGTAGTAGTAGGCCTAGTAGTAGTAGTAGGTGCTAATTATTACCTAGGCCTAGCCTACTGAAGCTGTATTCTGGTACAGTACCTTAAGTGATTCGCCATCAACATCGATCGTCTTTTCTCTAAAATCTACCCCTATTGTAGCCTCAGTCTTTTCTGGAAATTTTCCACCACAAAAACGAAAAGTAAGGCATGTCTTTCCAACATTAGAATCCCCTATCACAATAATCTTGAAGATACGTTTTTGTTTGTCAGATTCATCGTATGGGTTTTCTAGGGTTGAGGTGGGCTCGCTCGTGTCACCTTTATTATCACTCATCCTAGTTGAAGTGGCACTTTCAAATCGTCCAAATAAACAATGCCCACAAAATACTTATAATCTGATGGTTTATGTATCCCAATTCTCGTGTTATTAAATGTATTACATAAAAATATGTTGTATTCCAAATATACAGGCTATCAAACATCCACCCTTCGTAAGTCAGCCATCACGGTGTCTCTCGAGATATAAAATATCTAGCCTCGTTCGAAAGTATCATAAAAATAGAATATTTCAAAATATATTACAACATAAATTCTGCATAATATTTGTACAATAAATTATTTTAGTCTATTTATTATTTTAAATAATAATTATATTACATAAAGTAATTTAAATGGTATAATATGTGACCAAATATTACAAATTATTCAACAGTATGCAATACAAGCAGACGAAAACAATCGCACTGTAATTGTAAAATTGTAGTAGTGAAAATTGTAGTAGTGGAGTACAATACACTAAATATTTAGGTTTCTTGAATAATTTGGATTACCATAGTATTTTTTTTTTATAGTATTTCACTTTTGCAAATATGTTGTTGCCATTAAACAAAGTAAAAAATGTTCAACACTACACATTTTGTTTTGCTCTTTTCGACTCGCTTACTGTAAATTGGTGGCGCTATTACTATACATAAATTGAGAATAATACAGTACTTCCTATTGTAAAATAGATTGCTACCGATACAGGATACTATGTAAACGAGAATGGACATCCAAATTGTGAAAGCACTCCAATTAAGGGGACACTTATTCAATTCAATTAAAGTTTTATTTCAGACATCCATTGTCCATATAAACAATATAGACGGGGACACTTTCTGAGTGTGTAAAATTGTCAAATCAAAACATTTTCAACTCCTGGGGAACTTTAACATATCACTATTGTTTTAAGTTGTATCACTACTACAACTACAATAGATTCAATATAACAAAATTTAATTCAAATTTATATTCTGACAACTTTTGAGCGATAAAATGGACATTTATTTCTTTATCCATATCAAGGGTTAAAATTGGATATCAGCTATAATAGCGGTACACTTTTACTTTTCATCATGAGATTTATCTATTTTTTCTTGTGTACTTTCAGTATGGATTTTCAAAGTCATTACTTTATTCATTCTCTGTATCTGTCATAGCACTGGAATCGGGAACAACATAGGCCTACTGTACACATTTTGTTGCTTCAATTACATTTATTTTGATTTTATCATAAATGTATTGGATTTGCATTACAAGTTTTTGATACAGCTTAGTTTAACAACTCGCTTAAGTCAACTAAAATAAAATTATAAAGAATCTATATCTCCATTATATGACTACGTGCCAATAATAAGCTTTTTTTATGCAAGATTTTTTTTATATTTCGTTTCAAGGACGCCCCCAGTTTTCGACTCCCAGACCAACCCACCAATATTTATGATTATTTCGCATACACGTATTTGCAGTCAGTCTATTATCACTGTATTATTTAAAATTTGATTTATAAGCAGTGTCCACATTACTTAAAAGTTAATTGATTGAAAATGATTTAATTGTGAATGTCATTAAATTATAATAAAACATTTGAAGATACAAGTACAGGTCTCCCTCCAATGATAGACCCTTCCAATGAAAGACCCCTCCAATTAAGGACCAGTATTCTCTGGTCCCATATTAACAAATTTCTTTTATCTTTATTATTCTAATGAGAGACCAAAGCTGTTAAAGACCATGGAAACCCAGGTCCCAAAAGTGGTCTTTAATTGGAGGGAGACCTGTAGTTATAAATTTCATTAAATGTGATAAAAACACATAATTTTTATGGGGCCATAATAATAAATCACTGCAGGAGTGTGCTACAAGCTGACATCGGTAAATTCAGTCTGTGGAACCCATAGAGCTATTAAACAACTAGAGTGCTGACAAGATGGCGCAGCAATGCAGAGTTATGTATGTGTACCATCCAAGATGGCCGTCGTAGTAAAGCGCCACCTTCAGGCTTAGTATACATATTAATAAG
>NW_022713977.1:62221-67562 GCF_011630105.1 Anneissia japonica
TCATTAATGATAATGAGTAATGGTAATAACAAATTATTAAACTATTGTAGCCAAAACGAGGCCAAGTGAAGCATCTTATTCAAAAATAAAGTACCAAGGAATGAAAATTAAAATCGTATACATTACACTCAAACACCGCAACGCTCGAGTTTCAAACATACAGGTAACTAGCTGTACTGAACTTTCTGAGTAAATTGAGGGCGCATTTGCAAACGATGGCGCTTAGCGAAATTTGATTGGCTAAATCTATGGTAGCCATCTTGGATGGTACACACACACAGTTCTGCGTATTTCGAACATCGAATACATTGCGGTTAGTGCTCTAGTATTCTTATTATACCTCTATGGTGGAACCTGATAACAAAAAATATCAGTCTGCCGCCCTCTATATACTTATCCGGTACGTGACAGCGAAACATTCAATGTAGCCATCCACAAGATTATTATAATGAGATGTTAAAATGTGTAATAATTTAGTTCACTGTTTGCCAAATCCTTGGCCCTAGTGCCTAACGTGAATAAATAAACAATAAAGAACATAAAACAGACAACATAATTCAAATATTTTATTTTATTTTTATTTGAAGTTTATTATCTTTTCTTTAAATTTAACAAGTGCAGTACTGTTCAACATTGAAATTTATCACAAACATAAATTATATTCTCACTATGTCAAACTTTGTATTTTATTATTTGGTAACTTGATTATATATTTGGTAATAAAATTAAACCTGAATTAATTCAGTCATGTGAAGAAACACAAAAGTATGAAACTGTTTTAGGGAAGGTAAAATTAATGGGGAAAAGGCTGTGGCAGTGGGGGGAAGAGCAGAATGAATAGGGTCAGTACGTCGGCCACGGAAAACGACCACTCACAGTCGGGGCTGGTACCCATTCTCCAGATATACACAGTAAAACAAATAATCATTAATACTTTCTTTTCTTTTTCCTTTTTTTTGGTCCAATTTCCAGATAAACTTTGCATTGGCAGGAGACATATCTAAAACAAAAATCACAAGCACAATACCCCATAGAGGCAGAGCGAGCGAGGAAAGGGGTGGAGTCAAGGGGAACAGGATCCATGAGGAATTCTCGCTTCTGACTGATCATTTTGTTGTAGATGTGTAAAGTAATATCAATGACTCTCACTAATAATGTAATCAATAATAATCAAATTGATTAAAATTGATTTTCCAATAAAAGTAAAATAATTGAATTTAAATTAATTCTTTGACAAACTTCAAATCAAATTGCACAGATAGTTCATTGATGTTCAAAAAAACTGGTTTAACAACTTTCTGCAATGTTAAATTTTTCTCGCATATCCCCTTGACAACATCAACCCGCACGTTTTCTATTAGTACAAACTTCGCACTAGTCGAACTTCCCAGATTGTGAACCAACTTTGATACCAGTGAAATCCTCTATTAGATCATACACAGAAAATGGAGCTATGCTGTAAAACAAAAACAAAAAAATAATTAAGAAATTATTTGCAGTTTATTGTTTCAAATAAAATTATGAAATCTGATCATACATTTGGTAGCTTTTAAACATGAATAATTATAAATTGTTGATTAATCATAAAGCAGGTGTATTATATTTTACTGCTCAAATATTAAAGTAGGCCTAGCTTAATACTTCAAATGTAGTGTCGATATCGTATATTGCCAACAATTAAAAAAAACCTATAGCACCTACAAAAAACACTAGAAAAGAAAAGGAACACAAGTTGAAGGTTCTGGGAAGTAGTTTTTTTAACCCCCATTTTTTACAGTGACCAACAACCCAAACTCCTGCACGTATAAAATGTAAAAACCTAACGTACGACTTGAAAATCACCCTCCAGGTATGTCGTTTTGGAATAATAATTTCACGTTCATTTCGCAATACGCCATCAACGATTATCGATGTAACGTCCTCTTGGTTCAGTATGGTATCAGTCCTGTGGAGAAATATAAAATGCATGGTTACACAATTGAAAGGGAGGGAGCAGCATTGGCATATCTAGTGCGGAAGGGGGGTGGATAGAGATATGCATTTCCTATTTCGACAGTTAAAAATTGCAGAATGTTTTAGTGAATTAAAAAATTCTTATGATGACATAATTAATGTTGACATAATTTATGTTGAAATATTGAATCTTAACACGATGATGCGTATGTAGTACTTGGAGTATGTATTATACTTTCCTAAATAAAGTTACTAACTCTAGCAAACACATATTTCATTTATTATTTATTTCTTCTTTAGCATGGGGGACTTTATCAGAGCATTGTTATCATCCAGGACCCAGCAACGCATACAATAAAATACAAGTAAATGACAAATTCAAAAAGTACATAGACAATCAATCAAGGCTACAGAAATTTAAAATGTAAAAAGAATAAATTCATAATAAAAATAATAATACCAATATTAATTATAATAATAAAAATAATAATTGCAATAATAATAATACTTATTATTATATAACAATATCATTACTACAGAATAGGGAGACGAAAATTTGTACAAAGATATTAGTGATTGTAAAAATGGAAGGTTCCATTATTTTTGAGGAACAACAGCAGTGGTGTCTGGATGTCAAAATCTGACATCCAGAAGTACAGAGGAAATTAGGTATACTCAAATACAGTATAAATAAACAAATGGTATCAACTGTCCTTGACTTTTTCAATACATACAATATTGGATTTAATCACTTTTTGGAATGATAATCGTTTAGCAGGTTCTATTAAAACACCCACTAAAAAAACACTCCCTCAAATATCCTTCAAGTGAAATCTTCCGGATTGTTTAACAAACATGATGGTAGGTTAAAGTTTGCTAATATAAGGACAGGGTATATCATTTTAATTTTCAAGCAATCACTTCTGGTCACTGCCTTGAATCTATGGAAATGCATAACCCCAGACAGGCTATACGTGTCTTTATGATGAGGCTTAAAACTCGCCTGTTTTGTTAACTTAAAATACAGTATTGTATATTCTATATTCAGCATTATATAGCCAGATATCAGTGCGTATCAAGCTCCTGTCTAGGGCCAGATTAAAGGGCAGTGGGGGCCTGAGGTTGTAATTGCAAGTGGGCCTAAATACTCTGTGGCTAAAACACTAAACCAGATTTTCAGTGATTTTTCCTGGGGATTGAGGGCCCATTTTTCCCCATTGGGGCCTGTGGGCCTGGGGCTGGCGCCCCAAAATCCCCTATATAAATCTGGCCCTGTGTGAGCCATATTCCAGCGGGCCTTTAGAAAGGGCCTGAAATATGCTGGAGAATGGGCCATAAAACTAGCTCTCACCTAATATTTTCTCTGTCTCTTCAGTTGCTTTACAATAAATGAAAAACTACATTCACATAAGTATACATCTAAAGTGCTCAAGAATAATATATTAGTCTCTAATAACTCTTATAGTATTGAGGTATTAGGGCGACCCCAGTCCAGAGCACCCCTTTTTGAAGTTGCTAGACTGGAAAATCTATGAATATTAATTTTGTCGACCACTGATCATGAATAAAAAATAGAATACAAACCTGAATGATAAGTTAGTAAACATTCCAGTATTAATGAAGAAAGGGCAAACAAGGGTTGTTTTTACCCCCTTTCTTCCAAGTGTCCGAAGCTCGGAGCTGAGGCTTTCTCCAAGACCTACGGCTGCATATTTAGATGCGCAATAGTCACTCATGCGTGGAGTACCGAATTTTCCAGCTTGCGACGCAATAGTGACAATGTGGCCGTCGTTGCGATCAATCATATCAGGAAGAAAAGATTTGAGCAGCTGGAATGAAAAACAACACACAATGTTTTATTTCTTTATGCAAAAAATAACAGTGATATTGTATTATTGCATCATCATTTCTATCATGTCCATATATGGGCACATCACACAAATTGTGACATAAAATTTGATAGTGTGGACAGGGTTTAAACCATGTTCACACTATCAAATTGTCAAAAACATGTGACATGCCAAAATATGGTCATGATGACATCACATCATGACCGTATATAGACATATTGTGACTATATATGGATATACAATACAACAGTATTTTGTCAATGAATATTCATAGTCTCTCTACTTATTATTATACTGGACCATTGTCATCATTGGCTTCCAAGGTAAATAAGAAAATGCTAGAATAGAGTAAAAATATTAGTTAAATACAGAATTTCGAAATATATTTACCGCTAACAATGCACTGCAGCCCAACAAAAGTGTGAAAATGCAGTACGCACTGAGAACGATTTGCATGTCACCGAGTTAAGATCATCTGGACTCAGACAACATCCAATTAACCAATGAGGAAATGATGTCATCTTTCTTAAGGGGAATTCCCCTAATGTTATCATAGCGATGAGGACGGACTAACTTAATTACTGTAGCTAGAAGCCTGCGATGATGGGAGGGACCTAGAGGTGACACGGAACAACGATCATGCCACAGAATAACGCCTCTCGTCCTATCTATTGTTTATAAATATATAGGGCAAGGCAATAACTTTACTTACTTACCCAAAAGTGGGAAATAGCATTAACTTCGAACGTCCTGACGATCTGCCCATCGGTGAGGTTGCATATTTCTTCGCCCGATATAACGCCTGCATTGTTGAAGAGAATATCCACTGTTCCAGCCTTTTCCTTCACAATATTTGCCGTTTGGTAAACGATATCCTTTTTACGAACATCTACCGTGAATGTGTGTGCTTCAGCCCCCAAATCTCGTACTTGTTTGGCGGTTTCTTCATTACCTTCTTCATTCATATCCCATAGCACCAGCTTCGCCCCTAGCTTGGCAAAACGATGAGCAAACGAGCGGCCTAGACCGTGTCCAGCCCCGGTGATCAAAACAACCTTACCGCGTACATCCTTCTTAGGATACGGTACAAATATATGGTAGAAATCTGTCGCCAGTGCTACACAAATCTTTATGATTAGAACAAGAATTTCAAATAGAAAAAACATGATTTTACCCTTTCTGATTTAGAACTATGAATTACTGTCTAGAGCGAAGCACCGGGTTCGGGGAGGATCTACTACCACTCGCTACTAGCTAGCACCAGACACGCATGCACTGGCTTGCGACACAACTGGATCATACGATTTGATAAAGTATTTGAGTGGGAACGAAAAGTGGGTCAACTATAATTCTAACGCGTTTGACCTTGAGACTTCAAGGTCGAAGTCTATATAACTTGTGTTTGGGTCATACATTTTAAAGAAAGAGTCAGTCGAGTATTTACATTATTGATTCAGTTTGTAAACTATTCTCTGATTACACATATTTTTTTTTTCTGATTGTCGGCCTACTCTACACGTAAGCAATCAGGTGGATAC